>NC_134785.1:49555055-49560055 GCF_046742065.1 Oratosquilla oratoria | reverse complement strand
AAAAAAAAAAAAAAAAAAATTGGAGGTCCTCCTTGAGGAGCCTCGTCCTCGGCGGCGCTTACCAAGTAGGACTCCGCTGTGGTGAAGGACACTGGGTCAGCCGCCTTGACCTCTTGGCACATGTACTCGAGCTGGCCACTTGCTTGGAGAAGGAAGTTCCCGCTTAGGGACATTTCTATCAAGTCGAGGACGACCGAGTCTGCGCGGTAAATGACCTGATAAAAGAAGAACAAGGACGATGAGCTAATTAAGTCACCCTTGAGGGTCTACAGTGGCCTGTGACACAGTAACACACTTTACCTTTACACTAAACACACATACACACACACACAATATATATATACATATATATATATATATATATATATATATATCTATGCAGAAGAAATCACTTGAACGCATGATTCTAATTATGCTCAAAAACCACCTTGAAAATGTCTGAATAGACGAAAGCGCTCGGTCACATTTCTGTTATTTTCCTTGTGGTATTTTGGCATTTATACAGTGTATATATATATATATATATACATATATATATATATATATACACATATATATACTGTATATATATATATATGTGTGTGTGTGTGTATGTGTGTGTACATGGTATGACGACTGCAACAGATCAAAGAAGAGTAGGAATAAGAAGAACAGGAAGGAATATTTTGTGGACTAGAGGAATCGAACCATAAAGGGAGATAACGCTCAGGGAATGGGGGAAGGGGGGAAGGGAGTGGGGGAAGAAGGACAGCCGTCATGACAGCGATTACAGGGGAGACGGACTGTACTCTGGAAGCCGCTCTGTAATAAGGAGGGTCGTTACAAAACGGGCCGAAGAGTCGGCGGGGGATGGGGAGAATTACAGGGCGAGCGTCGTAAAAGAGGGAATTTGTGAAGAATATGGATGTTAGGATCGGGTGATTAAAGGAAAATGTCAGGGGAAGGGGGAGGTGGGAGGGGAGGGGAGGGAGGAGGGAGGGGAGGGGGGGGGGGGGGGGGAGGGGGGGGGAAGGGGGGGGGGGGGGGGGGAGGAGGGATATGTGGAGGAAGGGAGGGAGGGGAGGGGAAGGGGAGGGGATGGGAGGGAAGGGGGAGGGGAAGGGAGGGGAGGGGGAGGGGAAGGGAGGGGAGAGGGATATGTGGAGAAAGGGAGTGAGAGAGAGGAGGGGAGTGGAAGGGGGAGAGGGAGTGGAAGGGGAGGGGAGGGGGAGGGTAAGAGAGGGGAGGGGAAGGGAGGGGAAGGGGAGGGGGAGGGTAAGGGAGGGAGGGGAGGGGGAAGGGAAGGGGAAGGGAAGGGGAAGGGGAGGGGAAGAGGGGAAAGGGAAGGGGAGGGGAAGGGAGGGAGGGGAAGGGGAGGGGAAGAGGAGGGGGAAGGGAGGGATGTAGGGAAGAATGGGTTTGGGATAGAAATGCTGAAGAAAATATTTCGGGTGATGGGAGGGTAATTTGGGGGAGATCTAGGGTAAAGTGGTTATCACACTGGGCTATTTTTCCTCCGACATCCTACCTCCAACCTCCATCTAAATAACTAGATTATGACTTCGTTTACAGAACTCTAGATTTCTCTAAGAACTTTTCAACAGTATGTCTAAGATTAATAGAGAATCCCTTCGTTCATCATTCAGCTTTGAAAATAATTTGATATTTGGAGATTTGAAAAATGAAATATTGTAACCGAAGTCAATTTTTACTCAAACGAATTCTCAACTGTCGGAGCTGGTGAAACCCGTGGAAGCTGCCTAATGTGATAACCTGAAGTAAGGTGGGGGGGGGGGTTTCTAAAAAATTCTCTTTTTATTAATTTCGGATTTCGGATTCGATACCAAAAGATGTCATGAAAGAATGTGGTTCATCAGAAGCAAATCAAAACCATTGGTAAATGTAACAGCTTAATGTTCTAAGTACAACCTCGAAGGAGTTTATTACAATGATCAAATAAAACATGTACAGTGAGAGGCAAAAGTTTTGCCCCACGATAGTTTTTACAACGTCAATATAACTTTTTTGTTGAGTATGTGATGTATTTTTCCAAGTTGGATAATTTTCTTGAAAGAAAAATGAGATGAAAATTTGGAATTCTGTATCATGAAAAATTTGGGTGGGTAAATTTTTCCCTTGTGAATCTACATATATGAAAGAAAAACATAAGAACGAAGACAAAAATAAAGACAAAAAACAAAGATAAAGAAAACCACAAAGAAAAAAAAATCTAAAGGTATAGAAAAAGACAAAATTATAAAAGCTAGATAACCCACTTCATAACACAACCTTCCAGGTTTCTGTTGATGATGATGGGTTGGACGCCATGACAGGTCTCATGCTGGGTAATGCTTGCAAATTATTATCAATTTCCAAGCATTAACCAGCATGAGACTTGTCAAGGCACTCCAGGAGAACCGCCGACCGACACAGAAATATCAAGGGTCATCCCAGCGTATGTTATCTATTCTTATCTATTGTATTCAATTTATTATTTGCTATTTTCCTGTTTGTTTATTACCTAACTATACATATGCATTTATTTATTTTGTTTTATTATTTATGTTGTTATAGTTTTTATTTCTTTATTCATTTAATTATCATTATTATGATTTTTCGCGTCCGACCTAGTTATGGACCAGAAGGTCTCCTGTCAGTATGCTCCTCTTTTGTAATCCTTTGTATTTTCTGACCTTTCCTAAACACAATCTCGTGGGTAAATGACACTAACAGCTACCCCCACCCCATCCCACTAACAATCTCCCCCGTTTTAAGTGACACACTAACACTAAACGAATTTATCTATATTGTGAGGCAAAGACTCCCATCAACCTCGGTGGCCCAACATTTCTGATTTTATTCTGGTCGTCGGTAGATGACTTTTATTCACTTTAGAGGAAACATTACTGAAGTGGAGTTTCTAAATATATATTCTGTTCGTGAGCAGTTTATATATTTTTTCTTTACACAAATGAGGCGTACAGAAACAGAGGGGCATCCTCGCCATTTTTACTGGTTTTGAGTTAAGCACAGATATATATAGAGGAAGCTTACAACTTTCATTTAATAGTCTAGAGATCACGAATACATACGCAAAGTTCACTTGCATTTGAATAAAATGCCCCAACGGCAACCAAAAGGGACAGAAATATGGGGCTATAGATGAAATAAAAGCTACCTCTATGGACCAGAGGAACGCATAATTCTTTTATACATGAGGACTAATCTCCCCTTAAAGACGAATTTTAGTAATTTTTTATTTTCTGCTATTCTTCCTTAACTTGCTACAGCCTCTATGATTCAATTTCTTCGGCGCAAAGATAGAAGCGCTGGTTTTTGTCAATGCTGTATTAATACGTTTCACAAACACTATGACTCAAGCTCTTTCTGCGAGCTATTGCTCCTAAGGTTAAAAGCGGCAGTTAATAGGGGAAGAAATACAATAGTAAGGTTTGTATAGTGAAATACTGCAAAAATCTACCGTAGACTTTTAACCTTATCAACTCTGACCTTATCAACACCTCTGTGTACCTCCACACACTTCTAGCTAAACCAACACTTAACACAATTATACAGTAAAGAACAATTATTAATTATTGATATTAATGATAATAATAAAATAATAATAATAACATAATAATCACAATAGTATTAATAGAAATAATGATAATAATAATAGAAATAATGATAATGATGACAATAATAGTAGCAATAATAATGATAATAATAATGATAATTATAACCTTACTGATAACGATAAAAGTACTGATAATGGTAATAGTAGTAATAATAATGATGATAACAATAATAATGATAATATAATTTTCTTTATCATTAGCATTATTTTTATCATTATTATTACTATTATACTTTTTATTATCTTTATTATCATCATTACTGTTATTAAACCATTATTACCATTATTACTAATATCTTCATTATTGTTACTATCTTTATCATCATTATTACTGAATTATTATCATTGGTATTAATATGTGTATTAGAGGGGTTTCGACAGACTCGTGTTTAAAGTGATGTGTGAACGTGTGAACGGGGTATTTGGGATTTAACCAACGTGTTCGACAACCAAATACCCCGTTCACACGTTCACACATCACTTTAAACACGTGTCTGTCGAACCGCGTTCGACGAACCGTTACACCGTATAAACCCCCTCTTAGTAGTAGTAGTAGTAGTATCATCATTACTATCATCATTACTATTAAGACTGCCACTGTCGCCTCACCTTGCGTAAGCATCCCACGAAGTTGGATCTGGTCTTGGCTCCCGGCAGGAGCGCTGGGTGGTCGGCGCCGGCCACGTGGAGCCTCGAGGAGGAGAGCTGCGAGAAGGGACCCGCCGTAGTTCCTCGCTCCGTGAAGAGCCCGTCCACGGACACGGATAACTGTCAGGGAGAGAAGGAAATCAAAGTTGAGGTCGAAATTCGAAGTTGAGGTCAAAGTTTAAGGATGAAGTAAAAAATCGAAGTAGAGTTCAGGTTTCAAAGTTGTGGTCAAAATTCAAAGTTGTGGTAAAAAAATCGAAGTTGAGGTCAAAATTAAAAGTTGAGGTAAAAATTCAAATCTGAGGTCGACATAAGAAGTTGAGGTAAAAAATCGAAGGTGATGTCAAAATTCTAAGTTTTAGGCCAAAAATCGAAGTTGAGGTAAAAATTCGAAGTTGAGGTAAAAAATCAAAGTTGTCAAAATTCAAAGTTGAGATAAAAATTCGGAGTGGAGATCAAATTTCGAAGTGGAGATAAAAATTCAAAGTGGATATCAAAATTCAAATTTGAGGTCAAAATTCAAAGTTGAGGTCAAAATTCGAAGTTGAGGTCAAAATTCAAAGTTGAGGTCAAATTCGAAGCTAAGGTCAAATTTCGATTTTGAGGTCAAAATTCAAAGTTAAGGTTAAAATTCGAAGTTGAGGTCAAGGATCGAAATTGAGGTCAAAAATCGAAGTTAAAGTAAAATTTTATATATTTTTTCTTTGCTGTGTATGGGGTCTTCTTGATGAGTGAA
>NC_134785.1:49545055-49550055 GCF_046742065.1 Oratosquilla oratoria | reverse complement strand
TCTGTGTGTCTCTCTCTCCTCCTATCTCTCTCTCTCTCTCTTCCTATCTCTCTCTCCCTCCCTCTTTCCATCTCTCTTTCCTTCTCTCTCTCTCTCTCTCCTTCTTTCCATCTCTCTCTTTCTCCCTCTCTCTCCGTCTCACTTGTCCTATTTCTCTCTATTTCATACAACTTCAGGAAATAAAAGAGATTGTGATGACGCTAAGAAATACCTGACATTTCATTTCCAACTGACTTCCGTTGCCCCCGCGACGGGAAGGCGACCAGTCTTCCGGCGCCTAGCACACACACACACACACAGACGCAACCCAGGTGCCACACAGGTGTTGCCAGGGCACGGGCGACACCTGTCATCAACGACGCGTGTGCTTGGAAGACTTTTTTCTGGCTGCTCTTTCGTGATTTTTAGTCGATGGTGTAAAATCTCGTTACGAACGAGGTTGGAATTTTTGTGCTTCCCTTCTGACAAGGCTTTGTTAAACTACAGACCAAATATGGAAGAAGAACAGGAGGAAGGTGAGGAGCCTACGCTAGGAGGCACTGAGTAGCTGCGGCCGAAGCCGTCACCCTTGCCCTATTATCCGCTTTGGGGACTGTAGGAGCAGGTAATAAACAATCACTGACGCGAACCGGAGACGAATGCGGGATTCGAACTCACAGCCAAGCGAATGCAATGCCAACACGATTCCAATGACGTCACCAGGCACAGGATAGCTTCAGTCAGTTTTTTCTGGCTAAGGACAGGTGATTTTAGTCATCTCGGAGGACACTCCCAGCCTGGTAAAGGGCTACACATAGCCCAGGTGTCCCTCGTGGAGCAAAACCAACCCGCCACAGGACACAACACGACTCAGGAAGACCCCAAAAAAGATGTCCTCGTATAACGAAGCCAACGAGTTAATGGGCGTGTACGAATCGGGGCAGAAGGCACAAATAAGCGGAAAACACATTCATTCCGGGCCGAAGTCGATGACTGCCCTCATTACAGTAAATCACACCTGCACCGTTGCACCGCTTATGGCTCGAGCCATGTGCCGGGGGTGAGGGGGGACCCCCCACATTCACCCCCCCCAAAGGTGGAATGGGGTGTTTCAAGGGGGTTTATTTGTTCGTGATGTGTGTGCTTTCGCTCGGCTACCCCCTTTATTAGCGGGAAAAAGAGGCTTTGGTACATGTATATACATATCAGTAGTCGTAAATGAAAATATAAGCTGTTTAAGGACTTTAGTCAACATGGTACACTGCATTGTTATAATTGAGAGAGTACGTGTGTGTGTGTGTGTGTGTGTGTGTGTGTGTGTGTGTGTGTGTGTGTGTGTGTGTGTGTGTGTGTGTATGTGTGTATGTGTATGTGTGTGTGTGTGTGTGTGTGTGTGTGTGTGTGTGTGTGTGTGTGTGTGTGTGTGTGTGTGTGTGTGTGTGTGTGTGTGTGTGCGTGTGTATGTGAATCCGACGTTTAAAAATACCCACACGTATATACATCCACCATTGATTTACATGTCCAAAACCGCATATTTCGATAAATAATAAAACAGACAAACAAATAAGAAAATAAATAAATAAATAAATAAATAAATGAATGGATAAGAGGTAACACATCAGAGAATGTACCATATTCCAATTACAACAGACTAAAAATCAAAACAAGATAATATAAATAAAGAGAAAAATTATATTTGTTTATGGTCGACTCTGAGAACACCGGAGGTGAAAAAAAAGTGTAGACATTCCAAACAAAATGTACTTGACCCTGTTTACGTCATCGTACGAGAGAGCTTGTGGACGGGACGTGTTTACAAAACTCGGGAAGACCCACAGAAACACGAGATAAACATGAATCTTCACAGTGTTTACACTCTGGCGTCCTTTCGAGATATGTCTTGTAGAGATGTTTACAAAGCTTATGAAGGCCTTGCAGCAGACGAAGATATCGAGTACAAGTATGTAGGTCAACTTAAAAAAAAAAAAAAAAAAAAAAAAAAAAAAAAAAAAATTGATAAAGTTGAAAGTCGGTATCATACTGCATGGCAGTTTCGTAATAGTTATTCAATTGCATCTCAACTTTTATCAATTGCCCATTTACCCGCGCGGAAATAATTACATTGCTTTTTTTGCCAGGGTCGTAGACAGCTGAATAATGAAGAATTTATTCAAGGGGAACTTTCGAATGTATGCACATGTATATGCATACACACACACGCGCGCGCGCGCGCACACACACACGACTCGATGGTACGGTGGTAGAGTTTCCGGCCGCCGCTACGGCGGTCCGGGTTTGAATCCCGCCCAGGGCTGAAATAATTTCAGTATCGCTGCGCTGCGAGTCGTTACTCCAACTCTCGTGGGCGGGGTGTTGGTTGTGTGTGTGTAAGGTCACATATGAGCTCTGAGCTCTCTTCCGGGAGGGTAATAGTTGTCGATCACGTGTCCAACACGTGTTCCAAGACCATGGTGAATCAGACACACACACGCAGACACACACACACACACACACACTCACACATGTACACATGCACGCACACATATACACACACACGCACACACACATACAAACACATATGTTTTTTTTCTATATGTATATATATAATATATAAATATTTGCCTTTTGGGATTTAATGTTTCATATCTAAGTTTGAAGTTTCCTTTTGTGCTATTTGGTCCACTCCGGCTCGATGGCGCTCATGCTGATAATGTTCGTTTTGCTACAACAACAATCACGAAACTTTTCGCATCTTCTCTAAACAAGACGCGAACATTTCATATATATTTGCATCTGCTCGCCGGGGCTGACCCCGACACAAGAGCTAATAACCTGAACTCTTCCTCGTAATGGTTTTGAACATTCTGGGCGTAATGCCTCAATATACGAAGCCCGTGGTATAATATCCCGATGTAAGAAAGCCTTGTTGGCATATTGTCTCAATATAAAAAGCCTTGTTGGGATAATGTCTCAATATAAAAGCATTGTTGGTATAGTATTTCGGTGTACGAAGGCCTTGTTGGGATAATGTCTCAATATAAAAAGCATTGTTGACATATTTCTTAAATATAAAAAGACTTATTGGCAAAGTCTTTTGGTATACGAAGGCCTTGTTGGCATAGTGCCTCAATACAAGACAACCTTGTTGGCATAGTATCCCAATATACAAAAGCCTTGTTGGTATAATGTCTCAATACAAGACAACCTTGTTGGTACAGTGTCCCAATATACGAGAGCCTTGTTGGCATATTGTCTCAATATAAAAAGCATTGTTGGCATGGTGTTTCGGTATACGAAGGCCTTGTTGGGATAATGTCACCTGGGTTCTTGTTGGCATAGTGTCCCAATATACGAAAGCCTTGTTGGCATAGTGTCCTGATATACGAAATTCTTTTTGGCATAGTGTTTCGGTATATAAAGGCCTTGTTGGCATAATGTCCCAATATACGAAATCCTTGTTGGCATAGTGTCCCAATATACGAAATCATTGTTGGAATATTGTCCCAATATATGAAATCCTTGTTGGCACTGTGTCTTAATATACGAAAACCTATTGACTCAAATGTCGAGGACATTTTGTCGTGATTTCGTTATAATAGGTACACACTGCCACACACATAGATGCATATGCGTGTGTACACACATACTTACATGTGTACGGCTACACACACACCCACACATACACACACACACACACACACACACACACACACACACACACACACACACACACACACACACAACTACAAGCGCCAATAACAAACACCGTTTTAACTTTTGCTAAAGAGGAAATACTACCAAAGTCAACAAAACTTGGATAGAGAATCCAATTCTAATTTCAATTGGCGAAGGAAAGCTTCCGAAACTACATCTGATTTTCGCAAAAGGTTCCAGGGTTCCAGCCCAAGTCCTCTTGATTCCAAAATTTTGCGTAAATATGCTCTTCCTCGTTGATAGACTTGGATAAAGATTGCAGACAGATTCCAAAGTTCGGCGACCAAGCGCATGATGTTGTTTTCTGCCAATAGATGGCGGATAACCTATTCAAGAGAGACTTTGATGCTAAAATGCTTCTTTAGTGGGCCCGCACTGGGATAATGCGAATGTAGCCAATTCCCTGTAGGATCAGATCATTTGACGACCAATAACATTATAAATAAATGAATAAATTAATGAAAATGAGCAGATCAATTAACATGTACACAAACACACGGACGCACACATACATACACGTGTAAAAACAGGCACATAGACAAACACTAAAACAAATACACAAAGGAGGAAGAGGAGGAGGAAGAGGAGGAGGAAGAAAAGAGTAAAAAAGAGAGTAGAGCCAGGACGGCCTTCAGCAGAACGAGAACAAGGAAGCGGAGGGAACGAAGGAGGAGGAAGAAGAGGAGGAGGAGGAAGAATAGGAAGACGAGAAAAAGGAGAGGAAGAGAAGGAAGAGATGGAGGAGCAGGATGATGATGATGATGATGATGATGAGGAAGATAGGGGGAGGAGGAGGAGGAAAAGGAGGAAGAATAGGAGGAGGAGGAAAAGGAGGAAGTAGAGAAGGAGGAGGAGGAGGAGGAGGAGGAGGATGGGGAGGAGGAGAAGGAAAAGGTGGAGGAAGAAGACGAGGAGGAGAAGGAGGAAGAAGAGGAGGAGGAGGAGGGAGAAGAGAAGGAGGAGGAGGAGGAACAGAAGAGGAAGAGGAGGATCGACAGACCAGTTGGTCACACGGAAGGCGTCGCGCGGCCCAATCGGAGGCGGAGGAGGAGGAAGAGGAGGAGGAGAAGGAGGAGGAGGAAGAGGAGGAGGAGGAAGAGGAGAAGAAGAAGGAGGAAAAGGAGAATGAGGAGGAGGAGAAGGAGGAGGAGGAGGAGGAGGAGAAGGAGGAGGAGAAGGAGGAGGAGGAGCAAGAGGAGGAGAAGGAGGAGCCAATCAGCTGATCGGTCGAGCGGGCGTTGGTTCAGCCAGCATACTAATCACCGACCAGCCGCAAGCGACGTCGCCGCAGGTCGCCGCCGCAGCCG
>NC_134785.1:49532555-49537555 GCF_046742065.1 Oratosquilla oratoria | reverse complement strand
CCAACACGTGATCCAAGACCATGGTGAATCACATACACACAGGCTTGCTGGTGTAGTGGTACCGCACTCGACCACGAATTAAACGATCCGAGTTCGAAGCTCACTCTGGGCCGAAAATTTCAGCGTCGCTTGTATTCCAACTCTGGTATGTGTGTGTGTGTGTGTGTGTGTGTGTGTGTGTGTGTGTGTGTGTGTGTGTGTGTGTGTGTGTGTGTGTGTGTGTGTGTGTACGTGTGTGCGTGTGTGTGTGTGTGTGTGTGATTTACCATGGTCTTGGATCACGTGTCGGACTCGTGATCGACAGCTACTTCCCTCCCGGAAGAGAGCTCAGAGCTCATATATGACCGATCTATGGGTAATGCTGTGACCTTACACGCACACACACACACCCAACTCCCCACCCACAAGAGTTAGAGTAACGACTGGCAGCGCAGCGATACTGAAATTATTTCAGCCCTGGGCGGAATCCGAACTCTGACCTCCGTTGTGGCAGCCGGGAACTCTACCAACCACGCCATCGAGTCGTGTGTGTGTGTGTGTGTGTGTGTGTGTGTGTGTGTGTGTGTGTGTGTGTGTGTGTGTGTGTGTGTGTGTGTGGTGATGAGGTATATGATCAAGAGAAAAGAAAAGAACAGAAAATAAACAGTAAGTTAATACATACAGCACAGTAACTGCCACTAGCCCTTGACTATCATGTCTCTTTCGCCCCCCCTCTTCCTCTTCCTCTTCATCCTCTCTGCCTTTGTCCATTTGTCCATTTGATGTCACTTTCTCACCCGACAAGATTTCGTCCATCCATCCATCAATCCATTTCTCTCCCGTTTCCTTATGTCCTTCCATCTCAACTCCCCACCCCAACTCCCACTCCCACTCCCAGACCTCGAGACCTCAATTCCAGGCCTCTAACTCCTCCACTTCCTCTTCAACTGGACTCTAAGCCACCTTTCTTCCGTCCTTCTGGCTCGGCCTCTACCCCATTTTCTTTCAAGTGTTGCATAGAAAACGGGGCCCGGATGGTCTTGTGGTCGGTGACTCTCCACAAGGAGAGGGTCTGGAGATTCTCAAAGAGGGCTAACCTTCCTCCTCCTCCTCGTCTTCCTTCTCCTCCTCCTCGTCTTCCTCCTCTTCGTCTTCCTTCTCCTCATCCTCTTCCTCTTCCTTCTCCTTGTGTTCCTTCTATTCCTCTTCCTCCTCCTCCTCCTCCTCGTCTTCCTTTTCCTCATCCTCCTTTTCATCATCCTTCTCCCCTCCCTCTTCTTCCTTTTTGTCATCCTTCTCTTCCTCTTCCTTCTCTTCCTCCTTCTCAGTGTCTTCCATCTCTTCCTCTTTCTCCTCCTCGTCTTCCTTCTCTTCTTCCTCCTCCTCCTCTTCCTCTGGGTCTCCTCGTCCAAGCCCACCTGGACATATTCGGCCCTCAGCCGGACCCTGATTACAGAAAGACCCTATGTAAAGGTGACCTTTCCTCCTCTTCTTCTTCTTATTCCACCTTCCTCATCCCGGAAGTCTCCAGAGGCACGTGACCACGACCCCCGGACAAAAAAAAAAACCCGGAGGCTTCCAGCTTCCGGAGACTTTCCAGGGTTACCTCCCCTCTCTCTCTGTCTCTCTCTCTCTCTCTCTCTCTCTCTCTCTCTCTCTCTCTCAAAAAAAAAAAAAAAAAAAAAAAAAAAAAAAAATTAGGGAGACCTTCCTATTGAGCTCCGTACTCTTAAAGTCTTTCGCCATCCATGACAAACATTATCTTCTATCTCCGAAGTAGAGGACAACGAGGCTCCCGAAGTGGTAAGAGAACTTCGAGGTCCTCCCGAAGGTGTTATTACACTGGCCTTCTAGGGGCTTCACCAGCGCCGACAGGATCCATGACCTGAAGGTTTCCGATGTGGCAAGAGAACCTCGAGGTCCTCCTGAAGGGGTTATCACACTGGCCTTCTGGGGGCTTCACCAGAGCCGACAGGATCCATGAGCTAAGGGTCTCCGAAGTAGTGGACAACGAGGCTCCCGAAGTGGCAAGAGAACCTCGAGGTCCTCCTGAAGGTGTTATCACACTGGCCTTCTAAGGCCTTCACTAGCGCCGACAGGATCCGTGACCTGAGGATCTCCGAAGTCGTAGACAACGAGGTTCCCGAAGTGATAAGAGAACCTCGAGGTCTTCCTGAAGGTGTTATCACACTGGCCTTCTAAGGCCTTCACCAGCGCCGACAGGATCCGTGACCTGAGGATCTCCGAAGTAGTGGATAACGAGGCTCCCGAAGTGGTAAGAGAACCTCGAGGTCCCCCCGAAGGTGTTATCACACTGGCCTTCTAAGGCCTTCACCAGCGCCGACAGGATCCATGACCTGAGGGTCTCCGAAGTAGTGGACAACGAGGGTCCCGAAGTGGCAAGAGAACCTCGAACTCTTCCTGAAAGTGTTATTACACTGGCCTTCTAAGGCCTTCACCAGCGCCGACAGGATCCGTGACCTGAGGATCTCCGAAGTCGTAGACAACGAGGTTCCCGAAGTGATAAGAGAACCTCGAGGTCCTCCTGAAGGGATTATCATACTGGCCTTCTAAGGGCTTCACCAGCGCCAACAGTTGAGAGTTCGTTTGAGTAGAAATGACTTCGGTTATGAATATTCTGTTTTTCAAATCTCTAAATAAATAATTTTTCCGTCATATATAGCAAAGCTGAATAATGAACTAAAAGATCATAAACCTATACGAACATTAGACATACTATTGCAGTTTTCTAAGAGAAGTCTAGATTTCTGTAGTCGAAGTCATACTCTAGTTATTCAATTGGAGGTTGGAGGTAGGATGTCGGGGGAAAATTACCCCAGTGTGATAAGCCACCTTGAAAGGAGGTGCGGGTACTCGTGATAACAGAACCTCGGGGTCCCTTGGGGAAGGTCCTGTGACTGGACTTTGGGAAACTGAACAAGCGTCCTTTTCTAACGAGTCTATAAAGACGGGTTTCCCCTGGCGGACGCCTAAGGTGCCCCCAGCCTTCTCCATGGTCACAGGAACGTTCCTCAGGGGCTTGGGAGGTAATTGGTCAAGTAGAGGAGGAGGGCCTCCGGTTGAAGAATCCATTACCGGGGACTCCCGAAGACGAAGGCTGGAGGCACCAAATGTAGACAGACGTGATTGAGTAAGTTCATTTGGCAAACACCTGGACGTACCTCTCTTTTTCTTCTCTTCTCTCTCTCTCTTTCCCCCCCTCTCTCTCTCTCTTTTTCTTCTTTTTTTTCTCTCTCTCCCCCTCCCCCCTCTCTCTCTCTCTCTCTTTTCCTGTCGACAAATACACAAACGTAATCATAACTACATATGTGCTTACACAAATATGTGCGTACACACACACACACACACACACACACACACACACACACACACACACACACACATAAAAACAGATACTTATTACCTAGCACACCATAACATTCTGTGTACATGAACAGCAAACACGAATTAACGTTAGTCGTGCATCCCTTCTCTGAGTTCCTGTGTGTGTGTGTGTGTGTGTGTGTGTGTGTGTGTGTGTGTGTGTGTGTGTGTGTGTGAGAGAGAGAGAGAGAGAGAGAGAGAGAGAGAGAGAGAGAGAGAGAGAGAGAAAGAGAGAGAGAGAGAGGTGATAATGATACTGGTAGGAATGACGATGATAGTGTCAAGTGGCAAACTTTATTGATTTTGTTCTGACTAACGCCCAACCCAGTGCCAGACTATTTCCCCCCACGTCGCTAGGTGATTTTATTAACGGGGGAAAGAACTCAGACTAAAGAAAGACGCACAAGACTTCGCCAACGTGACATGCCCATCGATGACGTCACCATGATGGACACATGACGTCATCTGGCCCACAAAGCAGAAACAGCAGCATCACACACAGCTGCAAGGAGATTGTGTCTGTGCAGCTGCGTGGCCACGCTAACAACACATGCCCCCGAAGCTGCAAGACCAGTGACTGCCACCAGCCATCACAACAACGATCCTTGCAGCAGCACGAGCATCATATACAGCTGCAAGAGGGTGGTCGTGCAGCTGCGTGGCCACGCTAACAACACATGCCCCCGAAGCTGCAAAACGAGTGACTGCCACCAGCCATCACAACAACGATCCTTGCAGCAGCACGAGCATCATATACAGCTGCAAGAGCGTGGTCGTGCAGCTGCGTGGGGCCAATATGTGACACAGTGACGCTTCTGTCTAGGAGAGGGCAGCCAGGTAGAAGGGATTGGCGTCCATGTGGAGGTGGAGGTGGTGGAGGTGGGAGGAGGGGAGGGAGGGAGGGTAGGGAGTGGAGGGAGGGAGGAGGGTTATAGGTAGTGGAGTGAGTGAGTAGGAACACTGTGATCAGCGTTGGGATTGAGGAGGGGGTATGTGGTGGAGGAGGATGGAGGGAGGATGGAATGGGATGGAGGGAGGAGGGGGAGGAGGGAGGGTAGAGAGGGAGGATGATGATAGGGAGTGGAAGGAGGATTGAGTAGGAACACTGAGATCAGTGTTAGGGTGGAGGAGGGGCGTGTGTGGTGGAGGGGGGATGGAGGGAGGAGGGAATGGGATGGAGGGAGGAGGTAGGGAGGTGTGGAGGGAGGGAGGGTGGAGTAGGAAGAGGGAGATCAGCGAGGTCCGTGTCGAGGTGGAGGAGGGGAGTGTGATGGAGGGAGGGAGATGGAGGGAGGGTGGAGGGTGATAGTGAGTGGAGGGAGGATGCAGTTGGAAGAGGGAGATTTGTGTCGGGGTGGAGGTGGGAGGGAGAGGGGTGGAGGGGAGGAGGTGAAGTACGGAGGGGGCTGGAAAGTGAGGAAGGTGGAGGATTGTGGAGGAAGAAGAAAGAGGAGGAGGGAGGGTGGATGGAAGAAGAGGTGAAAGAGGAAGAAAGAGGAGATTGAGGTATGGAGGAGGGAGTGGGAGAGTGGAGGAGGGAATGGGAGAGTGAAGGAGGGAGGGGGAGGGGGAAAGGGAGGGGGAGGGAGAAGGGAAGGGTGAAGGGGAAGGGGGAAAGGGGACGGAGAGGGGAGAGG
>NC_134785.1:49502555-49527555 GCF_046742065.1 Oratosquilla oratoria | reverse complement strand
AGAGAGAGAGAGAGAGAGAGAGAGAGAGAGAGAGAGAGAGAGAGAGAGAGAGAGAGAGAGAGAGAGAGAGAGAGAGAGAGAGAGAGAGAGAGAGAGAGAGAGCACATTTTCTTGTCCACAGGTGATTCACTCCACTGAGGTGACCCAAAGACTCGGTCTGAAACGGGTCTTCCAGGATCCAGACCCCTTTTAAGACCGCAAACAACCCAAGAGACATCTGGTGGTTCACGATTGGAACAGACTTGGTAACAACCATGTAGTTAGTGAGCGCTGAAACTATCGGTTGTTTCAAGAAACGGTTAGACAACTTTATGGATGGGGATGACAGGGGGTCATGGACATGGAACTGCCTAGTGTAGGCCTCATGGTCTCTTGTAGTCTCTTTCATTCTTAAGTTCTTATGGTCTGGTCTTGATTTATTTTGGTCTGAATGAACCAGTCGAGTACAGTTCGAATCCCGCGTTGAGCGTTTGTATGGACTAAACCAAACCGTCTAGCCATGGTCAAAATGGATATGATTCATCATGATATATCAAACGAATCAAAATAAAATAAAATAAAATTAATCAGAATTAAATAAACAAATTAAGATAATATGAATTGAATAAGATTTTCTTTACAGAAAAGAGCCTCTCAGGATTAAAGAGAAAATATTTAGAAAAAAAAATAAAAAGAAAAAAAGGAAAAATATATTGAGGAAAAAAAAGAAGACGAAGATAAAGATGACGAGGAAGGTTAAGTGAAAAAGAAAATGGAGAAGGAGATTAAAAAATAGAAGACGAAAAATATGATGAAGAAAAATAGTAAGAAAAAGGAAGAGAAGACATTAGGTTAAGAAAAAAAGTAAGACCAGTGAAGAAAGAAGATGAAGAACAAAAAGATGAAGAAGAAAAAAGAGAAAGATGTAAAAATGGAAGACAGGAAAAAGAGAAAACGACGATTAGAAGAGAAACGAAGAACGAAGATGAAGAAAAAGAGAAAAAAAAAACGAAAAAAGAGGAGATGGAATGGGAAAAAAAAGAGAAGGAAGATGAGAAAAATAGTGAATTGACTGAGAAAGAAAAAAAATAAACAAGAAAAGAGAAAAAGAGAAAGAAAATAAGAGAAATGGGGGGAAGGAGATGGAAAAAGAGGATGAGGACGAAGAGGAGGAAGAGGAAGAGAAAGAGGAAGACGAAGATGAAGAAGAGGAGGATGAGGAGGAAGAAATGGAGGAGGAAATGAGGGAGGATAAAGTGGAGGAGGAGGAGAGTATGTCAAATTGAAGGTGAAAGAAGAAATCGGAGAAATTTTTTGGAATCAAGAAGAGCTGGTTTCGTAATATGAGGCCGAGATCGATTCCCAAAACCAAAACCCTGGCGACAAAATAACAGGGCCAAATGTCGCCGAGGGTCTACTCATAAATACAATCCAAACAAGAAACGGAAATCGCGAGAGAAAGAGTCCGCGAAAGAACAACAGCAACGGACGCAAAAAGTTCCCAATATCGCAATGGTGGGTGTGGGCGTGTGTGGGTGTGGGAGGGGGGAGGCGAGTTGTGGCTGTTGGGGGGAGATGGGGGGAGATGAGGGGGGAGATGGAAGATGGGGCCGCCTGTGCAAGTCGGACCAAGTGAAGCAGAGTACAATATTGTGGACCAGGCGAGCCAACAAACCACAGATCGAGACTCTTCTTCCCGCTATTGGTCTCTGCCTGACTGCGCTCTGTTTGGCTAAGCTTCCGACTTCGGAGGTCGTCTTCGGCAGGAGCCGCGGCGTGCCTCCGGACTTTTCTTCTTCTTCCCCGTCCGAGCCCGGGATCGGTTCCGCACGGCTGAGCCTCGATCCGAGATTTTTTTTTTTTTTTTTTTTTTTGGTAATGTGCAGCATCTCATCGAACTCGGCATGTGACTCTTCGATCTCACGCCATCGTACCCGGTTTCCTTATACCTTGTTTGTGTGTGTGTGTGTGTGTGTGTGTGTGTGTGTGTGTGTGTGTGTGTGTGTGTGTGTGTGTGTGTGTGTGTGTGTGTGTGTGTGTGTGTGTGTGTGTGTGTGTGTACGCATGTCTCAACATGTCTGTGTATTCATACTCTTATTTCCTGTTGAAATAATCACCTTCTGTTTGCTCGCGAGGGTGCGCAAGCCAATAAGAACAAAACGATCAACTCAAATAAGTGTTGTCTCTCCTGCTTCGCAACTCCAATGCAACAAAACGAAAAACTCAAATAAGTGTTGTCTCTCTTCCCTCGCAACTCTAATGGAACAAAACGGAAAACTCAAATAAGTGTTGTCTCTCTTGCCTCGCCACTCCAATGGAACAAAACGATCAACTCAAATAAGTGTTGACACGCCTGCCTGTGCTTAAAGTCAAGCCAACACGGACCCAGAAACCCCTTCAGAGGTCGAACCGGCGGCCAATCATCGACTAATACAAATTCGATAGTCGTCTTAGGGGAGGATGACGAGGAGGAATAGGAGGAGGAGGAGGAGGAGGAAGAGGAAGAAGGGTAAGAGGAGTAGGACAAGAAGGAAGAGGAGGAAGAGGAAGTGGAGGAGGAAGAAGGGGAAAAGGAGGAGGAAGAGGACGAGGAAGAGGAAGACGAGGAGAAGAAAGAAGAGGAAGAAGGGAAAGAGGAGGAAGAGGTACAGGAGGAAGAGGACAAGAATAAGGAAGACGAGGAGGAAGAAGAAGGGGAGGAGGAGAAAGAGGAGGAAGAGAAGGAGGAAGACGAGGAGGAAGAAGAAGAAGCGGAAGAGGAAGAGGACGAGGAAAAAGAGGAGGAAGAGGAGGAGGAAGAGGGAAACTATAACTCACGTAGAGGATATAATCCCATTCATAAGTTATTTGCTCTTTCTCATTCGACCTCACGCGTCACGGAGGCAAACACATATTTCGAGTCCTGCGTGCGCGTGTGCGTGTGCGCGCCGAGCCCACAAATGACCGAAAAGGGACGTGTGGGGATTTGTGTACACACAAACGCACACAGAAGAAGAACTGTGAACATGAGAATGCGTGTGTTCACAAGTGTCGACCCAAAACAGGATTCTGAAGTGTTTTTTATTTCTTAAGAAATGCTTCTGTGGTGAGGAAATTGGTCAGGTTGTTTTTTAATAGAATATATATACATATATATATATATATATATATATATATATATAGATATATATGTGTCTGTGTGTGTGTCTGTGTGTGTGTGTGTGTGTGTGTGCGTGCGTGTGTGTGTTTTACCATTGTCTTGGATCACGTGTTGGACTCGTGATTGAGAGCTATTTCCGTCCCGGAAGAGAGCTCAGAGTTCATATATGACTGATCTATGGGTAATGCTGTTATCTTACACGCACACACGCACACCTAATTCCCCGCCCACGACAATTGGAGCAACGACTCACAGCCCTGTGCGGGATTCGAACCCGGACCGCCGTAGTAGCGGCCGGGAACTCTACCAATTACGCCACGAGTTGGTAGAGTGTGAGTGTGTGTGTGTGTTTTAGTATTTCCATATATGATTAATGAATATCATTTCCATTAAAACGAAATCGAGTATTTCCATATTATGTTCCATGAATTATTACTATTCAAAGATCCACAAGGAAGGAAATCTCATCAACATGTTTATGACAGAAGAGAAGGCAGAGCTTAAATGTCTGGTTGCCATGGAAACGACTAAGATCGTCTGGAGGAGATGGTGGGAATGACAAGGAAAGTGACATTTGATGTGGATTTAGTGTGTTTTTGCAGAAGATACTAATTAAGGAGCGTAGATTTACACATACACACACACACACACACACACACACACACACACACACACACACACGCACAAGCACACAATGTACATTATCAACTTGACTTAGCCTACTCCTAAAATTAGTACAGACTGTATGTCGTCAGTGCATCACTGTTAACTCAATATGTTGTTGCTGTTATTATTATCATCATTATTATTACTATTATTGTTATTGTTATCATCATCACCACCATTATTATTACTCGAGCACAAAGAGGATCAAGTGTCTCTGTCTCTTAACAAAAGGGACTAAGAGACAAAGAGCATACAAAGAGGAAAATAAGAATACAAAGAGTGGTTGCGACCATCTCCACTTTTCCTCCTCCTCTCCATCTATTCCTCCTCGCATTCCTCTTCCTCCTTCTTCTCTTCCTGTCCACCTACTCCTCCTCCACCTACTCTTCCTCCTCCTCTCCATCTATTCCTCCTCGCATTCCTCTTCCTCCTTCTTCTCTTCCTGTCCACCTACTCCTCCTCCACCTACTCTTCCTACTCCTCTCCACCTACTCTTTCTCCTCCTCTCCACCTACTCTTTCTCCTCCTCTCCATCTACTCCTCCTCCTCCTCCTCTTCCTTCTCTTCCTCCTTCTCTTGCTTCTCCTCCTCTCCACCTACTTCTTCTCTTCCTCCTTCTCTTGCTCCTCCTCCTCTCCACCTACTTCTCCTCCTCCTGCTGCTCCTCCTCCTTCTCCTCTTATTCTCGTCCTCCTCCTCCTCCTTCTCCTCTTCCTCCTCTCCACCTAGTCCTTCTCCTCCTCCTGCTCCTCTTCCTTCTCGTCCTCCTCCTTCTCCTCTTCCTCCTCCTCCTCCTCCTCTCCACCTCCTCCTCCTCCTCCTCCTCTTTCTTCTCCTCCTCCTTCTTCTTCTCCTCCTCCTCCTCCTCCTCTTCCCTCCAATCACTTCCCCCTGGTAACGAAGGGACCAAAGTGTGTGTGTGGGGGGGAGGGGGGTTGATGGGGGAGGAGACAAAGAGGCGGGGGGGAAGTTCCATTATAGTGGAGGTGTTGAAGGGCGAGGCTTCTGATTGGCTAATGGTATCCTGTCGCATACAAACGAGGCATTTGATTGGTCGATCTACTTGGACCTAAAAGGACAAAACTTCGACAGCCTCGAGTTTTCTCGAACTTCTGCCGGTACCTCGGTCTTGTTGGGCAACCCCAAGACTCGAACCGACTCAGCCTTATCCATTTATTCATGTAATTATCTATTCATTCCTTGTTGACTCACTGTCTTGCTCGATTGGTCCACGCGATTGGGTGTCTTGCATTTGTGCCTTCATTCAATCATTGATGTGCTTATTTATTCATGTGATCATTTATGTTTGTGATTACCGAGGACATTAACTGTGCATAGCAGACCGGTAATTACGCTGTCCGCCACCAGGGGGACAGATGAAATTGCCCCAAGTCTCTGGGGCAGAGTTTTGCCTCCCCCTTCCCCTCTCCCTTCCCCTCCCCCTTCTCCTTCCCCTCTCCCTTTCCCATCTCCTCCCAATCCCCTCCCCCTCTCCCTTTCCCTCTCCCTTCTCCTCCTCCATTCCCTTCCCCTCTCCCTTCTCCTCCCCATCCCCTCCCCTCTATCTTTCCCTCTCCCTTCTCCTTTCCCTTCCCCTCTCCATCCCCCCTCCCTTTCCCTCTCCCTTCTTCTGCCCCATCCCCTCCTCTTTCCCCTCTCCCTCCCCATCCCCTTCCTTTTCCCCTCTCCCTTTTCCTCTCCCTGCCCTTCACGATAAGAGGATGTGAAAAAAATCCACGGTCAATAACATTAAATAAATGTACACACACACATACACAAACATACATACACACACACACACACACAATCACATACACATCTCACACACACACACACACACATATTCATGCACACACACACACACACACACACACACACACACACACACACACACACACACACACACAAGTACACACACACGCACACACCACACACACACACATGCACACACACACAAAGTACACAGACATAGACACACACACACACGCACACACACACACACATGCACACATGTATACACACACGACTCGGTGACGCGGTTGGTAGAGTCCCCGACTGTCACTACGGCGATCTGGGTTCGAATCCTGCTCAGGGGTTAAATAATTTCTGTATCGCTGCGCTTCGAGTCGTCACTCCAACTCTCGTGGGCGGGGAGTTGGGTGTGTGTGTGTGTGTAAGGTCACAGTATTACCCATGGGTCGGTCATACGAGCTCTGAGCTCTCTTCCGAAAGGGAAATAGCTGTCGTTCACGAGTCCAGCACGTGATCCAAAGACCAAGTGAATAGACACGCACGCACATACACACACACACACACACACACACACACACACACACACACATAAACATACATGCACACACACACACACACACACACACATACACACATGCACACACATACACACACATACACCCACACATACACACACGCACGCACATACACACACGACTCGGTGGCGCGGTTGGTAGAGCGGTGGATTGGGAAGTACGAGGATGCTCACAGTACCCAATTCGAATCCTGCCCAGGGCCGAAATTATTTCGGTATCGCTGTGCTTCGGGTCGTTACTCTGACTCTCGTGGGCGGGGAGTTGGGTGTGTGTGTGTGTGTGTGTGTGAAAGGTCATAGCATTACCCATAGATCGGTCATACGAGCTCTGAGCTCTCTTCCGGGAGGGAAATAGCTGTCGATCACGAGTTCAACACGTGATCCAAAGACCAAGGTGAATACACACACACACACACACACACACACACACATACACACACACACACACACAATGCAGAAACTGGTGTATATGTGTGTATGTGTTTATCTTTGTACAAATCCTAAACAGCAATAATACAGTGAAATAAATGTACATCACGGAATTTCTTGAGTTGAATAAAATTGCTTGCCGACAACCATAATGGTTATGATAATAATAATAATAATAATAATAATAATAATAATAATAATAATTTATATTCATGGAGGTGCGTTCCTTAAGTCCAAGGTTCGATACCACACTTGGATACAATCGCTTGGCGTCGACAGCCAGAATCAAGACTATAACAACCACGCTGACCACCGAAGCGGAAAGCTCTTTGAAGAATGTAATTATTTTTCTTTGAGGTCAGGACGAAGACGGGGGGGAGGGTGGTGGGGGAGGGGGGGGGAACGATTCCCCTTCTCCCCCTCCCCCCTTCATAACATGGCAATGAATTTCAGATCATGATGAGCGGGGTATCTTTATGGGGTTTGAATATTCATGGCGTAAGGTGCTGTTTCATCAAAATATCATTAGCCACTTCATAAGCTAATATTGCATTTTCCGCACAAGTTTTACACACAAGGGGGAGGTACCTGATGTTTTCAATATATATATATATATATATATATATATATATATATATATATATATATATATATATATATATATATATATATATATATATGCACTAATAGTATATATGGGCAGGAGATTTTCTCTTATACATGGTTCATTAAAAGCGATGGCTAATTGTGGAAAAACATTTAAGAAATTAATAAATGCACAATAAGCCACCACTTTTAATAAAGTATTTATATATATATAATATATATATATATATATACATATATATATATGTGTGTGTGTGTGTGTGTGTGTGTGTGTGTGTGTGTGTGTCTGTGTGTGTGTAGTTTCATAACGGAAATAGCATCTTCGTGGTTTGGGGATATAAATAAATAATAATAACTGGCGCATATTATAAACTCGTTCCTTGCTCTGGTAATTTCTTATTATCATTAATTCATTAGGGTAGAGCACACACGCGCGCGAACGCACCCATCGTCGTCCAGTATGTCGCAGACGTTTACGCACACATACGTACATGTACGTACACAGAAGTACACATGTAAGCACGATGGTACACAGTCTGGTCGAGCAGACATACATTCCAACACATACAAATGTACACACAATTGTACACATACACAAACGTAAACATACACACACACACAAACACACAGACGCATATACAAACCATGTCGTGAGCGCTGAATCTATCGGTTGTTTTAAGAAACGATTAGACAACATTATAGACGGGGATGACAGGTGGTCATGGACATGGAACTGTCTAATGTAGGCCTTATGGTCTCTTGCAGTCTCCTCCATTCTTATGTTAACTAAAGGACAAAACACACCCCAATGCATGGTGGCCAAGGAGCCAAACCCAAATCTTGACCTCACTAACAAAATATATGACCTCAAATCAGTCTGAATGATCGGCCTACACAATTAAAAATCGACATAGAGGCTCGCTAGCTTAGATAAACTCATACGACTATACAAGGGCGTCGTCCTACTCTTTAACAAACCCACTGTACTTCCTTCCTGACTTTACTATCTCTAAACCAGCTCCTCTTTCCTGTCTTCTCTAGTATATATATATATATATATATATATATATATATATATATATATAAGAAAAATAATTATTTCCTTTGACCAGTGACCAGTAGTTAACGTCTCAACTAAATAAATAATAAAGAATAATTGATAAACAATAAATAATGAAATAATCAATAACGGATTACAAATAATACATGATAATGGTAATGAATATTAAACAGTATATAATGATAATAATGACAAATTATAATAAGGAACAAATCATAATAATAATAGGTAACAAATACTGAAAACGAATACCACTCGTAGATAATAGATGATAAAGATGATAAACAAAAAGTATTACAAAAATTTATAATGAATGACATATCATTAATGATAAGTACTAATAAAATAAAGTTGCCTAAAATTAAATAAACAAATAAATAACTATAGGAATAGGCAAAAAATAAATGAAATGAAACAATAAAATAGAACTTAGCCGACGACAACCGCGCGGGAAATCTACAAGATTGAGAGGTGAAGGACAAGGAAGATCCCCAGAAATGTAGGGAGAAGGGTGCGTTCGGCTATGCGAGGTCGGGGGAGGGGTGTCTGATCCCAAGGAGACATCCTTGGTGGGGGGGGAGGAATAGATAGGCAAAGGGTAAGGATGATATCGGAGAAGGAAATATACTTAGGGAAAAAAAAAAAAAAATCACGTGACGTAAGGGAGGGAGTGGGAGAACGGGAGGAGGTGGCGAAGCAATTCCCATGATTATCTGAGAGCAAAGCTTTTACTCACACACACACACACACACACACACACACACACACACACACACACACACACACACAATCTACATACCACATATCGCCCTACTTGAGTCGCCTTTCAAGACATGCAAGGGGAACACGTAGGCAATATTCTTGTCCCTACATACAGAGATTTAGGGAAAGCAGCGGTAAGGCGGGAAGGAGCTAAAGATGATATTAATCTTTGTCCAATAGAAATTAGTCTGAAAAAAAAATGCTGTGGGACTCCGGTCCGTATGGGTAACATACATGTATGTGTATATGTATTTACATATATATATATATATATATATATATATATATATATATATATATATATATATATATATATCACGTAGAAACCACTGTTGGAGTAGAAAAGACTGGAAACGGGGAATCTATATATTTCGATTGCAAACTGCAATCCTCTTCAGTAGATACTGAAGAGGATTGCAGTTTACAATCGAAATATATAGATTCCCCGTTTCCAGTCTTTTCTACTCCAGCAGTGGTTTCTACGTGATTGACAGATGTGTGATTACATTTTTCACCTGTAATATATATATATGTATATACTGTATATATATATATATATATATATATATATAATATATATATATATATATACAGTATATATGTTGCAATGGTCACCATCAGGCGATATTAGTCGGGCTATCCTTTTTCCTATTCTTTACCCACCTTCTCCCTAATCCTTCCCTCCCCCATCACCTCCTCCTCCTCCTCTTCCTCCTCCTCCTCCTCGTCCCAATCTTTCCTTCCCTCGGCCTCTGCCCCGAGTCTTCCCCTTCATTCCAGCCGATGGATCTCGACATCAGAGGATCCAATCTGTTACGCTGAGGAGGAGGAGGAGGAGGAGGAGGAGGAAGATGAGGAGGAGATGGAGCAGGAGGAGAAAGAGGAGGAGGAGATGGAGCAGGAGGAGAAAGAGGAGGAGGAGCAGGAGGAGAAAGAGGAGAAGGAGAAGTAAGGGAGGAGGTGGATGAAGAAGAGAAAACTAGGAGGAAGAGGAGAAAACGAGGAGGAAGATGAGGAAAAGGAAGAAAAAGTGGAGGGGGGAGAATGAGAGGAGGAGAAAGAGTAAGAAGAGGAAGGGGAGGAAGAGGAGGAAAAGGAGGAAAAAATGGAGGGGGAGGAGGGGGGATGGGAGGAGGAAGAGTAAGAGGAGGAAGGGGAGGAAGAGGTGGAAGAGGGAGAGGAGGAGGTAACAGAAGACGAGAAGAAGGAGGAGGGGAAGGAAGAGAGTGAGGGAATGAGAGGAAGAAGAGATCATTATGGAATGGAAATGTGGGTCAGATAATATGTCCACTTTGGGCGTGTTTTCGCCCAACTTCACGCCCACACCCAACCCTCACCCTCACCAGCACCCTCCACCACAAGACTACTCACCTTTGCCCCCTCTGCTACGACAGCTTTACTCTCACCCACCGTCACCCTCTCAAGCAAAGTAACTTAAAATGGATGTTCCTTGACATTTATGAATATTTGTAATCTTCAGATTATTTCATTGTGGCGAAGGTCAAGACTTGACCTGAGGATACGGGGGGAGGGAGGGGAGGGGAGGGGAGGAGTTCGTCAAACGTTTCGAACCAGCTGAAAGCGACCCCTGGGTCGAAAGGGGTCCCGATCCCGGTCCAACTCTCAAGTGAATAAAATCACTTGACGACAGGCCACATTCTGTATTGTATAGAGAGTTCTCTCCATTTGGAAAAACCCTCCATAACTCGTTGCGAATATTAGAGACTCCCGAATTTCGAAAATTCCCGTTATAGAGAAATATCTGGATGTCATGTTGGTGACATGATTAATCAATGACGTTTATATGGCAATGGGGGAGGGGGGAGGGGGAATTGGGGAGAAATGAGGGGGAAGGGGGAGAAATGAGGGGGAAGAGTTGTTGGGGAAGTGAAGGGGTCGAGGAGAATGAGAGTAGGAAGTGAGCGAGGCTATGGATGGGACGAGGGTGGAACGCTCTTGGGGAGAATACAATCATCAGAAGGTCAACTGGAAGTTTGGAGACTGAGATAGAGGAGCTGCCAAGAAGTGTTGGAGGTCTAAGGGGGCTTACCGACGAGGCTGGGGGATGGGAGGGAGAGAGACTGGGTGTGTGGGGGGCTGAGAGATGGGTGAGGAAGAGAATGGGGGCGATGAAGCTTAATATGAATGATGGGTGGAGCAGTGGAGGTGAGGAGAGGCGAGAGATGAAAGAAGTTTGTGTTTGTGTGCGTGTGTGTGTGTGTGTGTGTGTGTGTGTGTGTGTATGCGAGAGATTCATCATGGTCTTGGATCATGTGCTGGATTCGTGATCGACAGCTATTGGCATTTCAGAGCTCGTATGGTCCGATCTATGGGTAATGATGTGACCTTACACATACACACACACACACACACACACACACACACACACACAATCATCCTCTTGCTCAAAGGAGATAGTGATGACTTACAGTACTGTGATGCTTTTCAGACCCTGAGCGGGTTAGGTCAAGACGTTAATCATCACACCAACAAACCGTGTATGTGTACGCTGAACGAATTCACATACAGGCGTCTCCCAGCTGGCACGGACTGCACTCCTACAAAGTCTTTCGGTGAACGGCAACAAGTACTGGAGGAAGGATCGTGAGTCTCGAAGCCCTTTGCTTGGACCCGGCACGAAAGCGACGATGGACGATGGAAGAAGATTTTTCGGTAGATGTATCTGTGATTGAGCAGACCTATTCAGTATCCGCTCTGAAAGGGAACTCCAAGATAGGGGAAAATGTGCAAACTCGAATTATTCGAGATTGCACGTATGGCAACATTCGCTTCAGCTGATTGAAATTATCAGGCGTCATTCAGAACAAAAACTCCCAAGTGCTCTGCAGGCCTAAAACATAGCTTGATATCCAGTTTCCTGTATGTTCGATTCCTGCTCTATTGTGATGTCTCTCTCTCTCTCCTGAGAACCTTGAGATTCAACAGATCATTTGATATGCTTTCTCAAGGTCCAAGAAACGATACATGATGATTCAATTCCTCACCTCTTCTGAACAATGTCAACGTAGCGGTGGTGAGCCTACGCCAAGAGGCGCTGAGTAGCTGCGGCCGAAGCCGTCACCTTTGCCCTTAAGGGGACTGTTGGGGGCAGTCACTGCTAGGAATCGGAGAGGAGTGCGGGACTCGAACCCACAATTGAGCGAATACGAGACCAGCAAGCATGTTTCTGATAACGCTACCAGAAGAGTTTTACGGTTATGGTCTAGCTGTCGCCAGGCGATTTTATTCAGTCGAGGGAAGACCTCTGGCCGACAACGCCATCTCGCCTTTGATCTCGACGGAACGCTTTCGTCATCTCGTCCCTGGCGTTCCATCCCGAGCGACATTGATTTGCAATACGCTCGTCGAATTGTCAAAGTGCACACCAAATACAGTCGTCGAATCGTCGAATATTGGTGTGCAATAAGCTCGTCGAATTGTTGAACTGCTCACGTCATAGAGTCGTCGAATTGTCGGATCGGGCGTTCGAGGGACTCGTCGAATCGGACGTGCAGTCCACTCGTCGAACTGCTGAACCGCGCATTCACAGCACTCGCCGAATCATCGAATTGCCCCAACAACAGACTCGTCGAATCGTGTACTTGTTCAAACGCAATGTACTGGTCGAAACATCGAGATATACATGAAGCACACTAGTCGAAACCGCGCGTGGTACAAATTCGTCGAATCAATGAATTACACACACTTCATCGAATAATAACTACATTGCACTCGTAGATTTGTCGAATCGAGGGTGACGTACACTCGTCGAAAAGTGAACAATTCGTCGAACCACTCGCCTGTGCGGGTCCTTATGAGAACTCCGAGGGTAAGATTTTTTTTTTTTTTTTTTGGGGGGGGGAGGGTGTCACGTGATTACGGGAAAATCAAGGGAGAGCATACTAGCAGAAGGCACGTCGAGTCCCTTTGGTCCATACAGAGGCAGACTGAAATGTGTGTGTGTGTGAGTGAGTGAGTGAGTGAGTGAGTGTGTGTGTGTGTGTCCGCACGCAAAGTATTTACCCATCAATTTATGTCCTCTCTGGCATCCAAGCCTTTCTTTCGAACGACAAGCGTGATCGGCACATCAAATCTCTCCCCCTCCCCCGTCTCTTCCTTCCCTCTTACCCCACCCCCACCCCGACCCTCGGAACAGCTGACCAATACTCAGTAGCTCGAGCCGGATTCGAACCTCGAACAGGTCATGAGATTCGAGCCAAGTATTCGAGCGTGTGCGAGATGAACGCTCGAACGGTGCGTCTGAGAGAGAGAGAGAGAGAGAGAGAGAGAGAGAGAGAGAGAGAGAGAGAGAGAGAGAGAGAGAGAGAGAGAGAGAGAGAGAGAGAGAGAGAGAGAGAGAGAGAGAGAGAGAGAGAGACATTCGACTTCGTTGCTCACTTCCTCTCCGGTATGAAAATATTCTCTCAACAATTTTGTCCCTTTTGCCTTTGACCTGATCTCCTCTCTCGAACTTCGAGCTCCTCTCTCGAACTCTGAGCTCCTCTCTCGAACTCTGAACTCCTCTGTCGAGCTCTGAGCCCCTCTCTTCAACTCCTAGCCACCCTCTTAAACTCTTCCATTCCTACTCTTCCATTTTCCACTCCCGGGTGCCACCCTGGCTCCAGATGTCCTCTTCTTCCACCCAAGACCAGGAGGAACGATTCTGATACCCCTCCAGTTCGTTCTGGCCCTTTGGTCTCTCCTCAACTCCGTTTTCCTCCCTTTTCCCTAATCCCCGAACTTTATGTGTTCTTCGACCCTGTCCCTGGAGTTCTTGGGAGATCCTTGGGTTCTTGGGAGGTCCCTGGTCCAACCCACCTTCTTCAAATCAACTCCACCTTCCATTTTCCAGAAGTTCCTCTACCTTGTCCTTGAAGGAACATGAGTGTCTATTTCCTTCAGAGTCAGTTATTCGCCAAATGACCCGTAGAAAGACCCTTTTCTCTGTCTTCTTGAAGCGTCAGTCATCATTTTCTGAGAACCCGCCTCCGTGCTCACTCTCTTCTCCTCTTCCTACCTCCTGAGGGTGTCAGGTCTTCGATCTGTCCCTTCGTTCTGAAGACTCGAAGTTCGGAAGCTCATCGCCTGGACGGAAGACCCACCTCTTCGGTTCTCCCGAGGCTCAGTCGCGCGTGGGAGGCCTTGTTTTTCGATCTCAATGTTCTCGTTGTTATCTTTTCCTCCGGAGGGAAAAAAATCGTGTTGTTGTTTTTCTTCTCCTGTATGGCCGTGTGGGCGTTGTTTGCCAAGGGTTGCGAGTGTGTGTGTTTGTTTTGTTTTGTTTTGTCGAGTTCTGCCTAAACCAATTTCAAGGATAAACATTGTGAATACTGATCACTTTGATTTTTTTTTACTATCTCCCCTTTCTGCTATCCTCCCTGAATCCCTCCTTCATCACTTCTGTGAGTCCACCTCTTCAACGCTATACTGTCCCCAAGGCTAGAAACGCTGGTTATCAGTGATGAAATACGATTACACTGTACAGATGTGAGTAGATGAATGAGGGTGTGCATGTATGTGTGTGCGATCTCCGACCCACAATCACGTTCAGAGATTTCCGAAAAGGGAGTGAACACTGATATGGCAATAACGACTGAGACAACGTACCTCCTTGACGCGGCGATGGACGCTGATGGTATGCCATTGGTTGTCGTCAAACCGGACACGGTCTGACCTCACGTTGACTTCGAGGGGGTCGCCTCCCATGTCCACAGTCACCAGCACCCTACCCTCCTTCAGGGCCACGTTCATGTAGTCCTTCCCGTCCCCTGGAAAGAAAAGAAAACAAAAGGCAATTAACTACTGCATTCGGGTTCTTAAAAGTCAGCCAACAGACCCAAAACATCATTTTGGGTTCTTAAAGATGAAAAAAACAATAACAAAACATTGCATTCGGGTTCTTAAATTCACCCAACAGACCTAAAACATCATTATGGATTCTTGGAGAAGCACTAGACGGAAAGAAGAAAACAAAATAGAATTAGCTAAAGAAATCGGGTTCTTGGAAGTTAGCCAACGGACAAAAAACACCGTTCTAGTTTCTTGGAGAAGCACTAGATGGAAAGAAGAAAGCAAAAGACAATTAGCTAAAGAAGCCGGGTTCTTGGAAGCCAGCCAACAGACCCAAAACATATCCCTTGACTTGGTGAACCACTAGAAACGTACTCGTTACTTAGGGTCATGTTCCCTTCAAATAAATTGGAAAACAACACTTATGACGAGTACGAGAAACTGGTCATGGAGGCTTGTTATCGAGTCTCCGTTCATTATTAATCATCATCATCATCATCATGATTGATGATGATGATGATGATGATGATGATGATGATGATGATGATGATGATGATGATGATGATGATGATGATGATGATGACGTTGATGACCATGATGATAATGGCGACGATAATGATGACGATGATAATAATAATGATAATGATGATGAAAACGACGACGACGACTACGACGACGACGACGACGACGATAATAATAATAGTAATAATAATCATCATCGTCACATTCGGTTAGTAATAAAAGTTACACTTCACAGACTGGAGAATGAATTCTAGGACACGGTTATGAGTATATCCACATATTTGTCGTAGAGGGACGTGACTCAATCTCTCTCCCTCTTTTTATCTACCTTATCTATCTCTCCTTTTTATCTTTTTTTCTCTCTCCATCCCTTTACCGTCCATTTCTCTCTTTTGCTTTACCTAACCCCCTCTCTTTCTCTCTCCCTCTCTCTCTGATTGTGTAACTTTTATGCAATCAATACTTTAGGGACCCTAGTGCCGTCCTTACAAAGCAGAGTCATTCAGGATTCTTTTTTTGATTGGAGATTAATATCCATTCAAAAAATGAACGTTCATCACTTTTAAATCCTTCTTTTCTACTGATCTTAAATCTTTCTTCTTTACCACATTTATGACTTCACATTTTCATTGCGATATTGTCTCCAAAAATAGAATCACTGGTAATCACCCACAGAATACTAAAAAGATTCTCTCTTTCTATCTCTCTCTCTCTTCCTCTCTTTCTCTCTACTCGAAGTGATCTGCCGACCGTTCTCTTGTCTCTCTGCGGAGCTAGGCTGAGCGAGTGTCGCTTGATTAACATGCAGTGTGGCGAGTTGAAGCAGATGGTGTCTCTCATATTTCATACTCTATTATCATCTACGAGTTCGTCATATATATATATATATTGATAATTTATGACAGTCGCATGTAGGATTCGAACCCACTGCTTCAGCCACCGGTAAGATAACCTTCACAATGTAGTGGGTTCGAATCCTACATGCAACTGTCATAAAAATGATCAGATTAATGTCGCTGTCACTAGCGAATTTCTCTATATATAAACATGGCCTAATCACCAACACCCACAAGAAAAAAAAATAACAACACTAACAATAAAAACATCACAACCAATAACACCTGCAATAACACCAAATGACACCACCACCCCCACACCACTCAACAATAACAATAACACGACCACCGTCGACACCGATCTTCAAAGTTGTTTATAACATCAAAAGGACACGACCAGGTCGTCCTTCAAACAGATCGATCCTTGAGATCTGCGACACGAAAATACTTCGCTATAACGGACCCTCGCTATAACGGATTCTCGTTATGACGGACCCTCGCTATAACGGATTCTCGCTATAAAGGACCCTCGCTATGACGGACCCTCGCTATAACGGGCCCTCGATATAACGGACCCTCGCTATAACGGATCTTCGCTATAATGGACCATCACTATAACGGATTCTCGCTATAACGGACCCTCGCTATAACGGATCCTCGTTATAACGGACCCTCGATATAACGGATCTTCGCTATAATGGACCCTCACTATAACGGATTCTCGTTATAACGGACCCTCGCTATAACGGATCCTTGTTATAACGGACCCTCGCTATAACAGATCCTCGTTATAACGGATCCTCGCTATAATGGACCCTCACTATAACGGACCTTCACAATAATGGACTCCTGTTTATATAGGATGCTCATTATAACGAACCCCCGTTATAACGGACCCTCGCTATAACGGACCCTCGCTATAACGGACACCTCGCTACAAGGAACATCCGTTATATAGGATCCTCGCTATAACGTACCTGTTTTAACGGACCCTCGATATAGCGGACCCCCTTTACATCGGACCAGACGAATCGATTTGTCTTATGGTGATGGAAACACACACACACACACACGCGCGCGCGCGCGCACACACACATGAACACACACACATACAAAGAGCAACTACGAAGATGGCCCCAACACATTCAAAATTGTCATATGAGGAGAGACTGTCAAAGCTGGAATTATCGACACTGGGACAAAGAAGAGAAAGAGATGACTTGTTGACCTTCTATAGAAACATGAGAGGCATGGAAGTCCTTGATAGAGAAGACTTACTAAATTGTGATAAGAGAAATACAAAGGGACATGAAAGGAAGCTCAAAAAGGACAGTTATAGAAGAGACCTGAAAAAGAACAGCTTTCCACACAGAGTGGTGGATATATGGAACAAATTGGACGAAACAATAGTGTGTGCAAAAACCCTACACGAATTCAAGAGCAAATTAGACACTGCGAGATACAAAGACGGGACACCATGAGCATAGCTCCCCTTCCCATAAGATACTAGGTAAATACACACGAACACACACACACACACACACACATACACAGTCCCATGATTCATCACATTAATCCTAAAATATAAACAAGTAAAATATCTCACGTCTTCTAATGATCACGAAAGACATTATTTCCAAGATCCAATCAAACCTACAAGGATCATTGGAATCCAACAACATCCCACTCTCCACTCAATGGTAGAAGGAAAGTGTGTGTCTTTATATGTGTTTAGAAGACCAGCAGGAGATTGTAATTCAATTTGGAGAGAACCTTTCATAATTATGTGGTAAAAGGTTTATTCTTGTCAGCCTGCAGATAATGAGTCACTCAGTAAATATAAGAAAATGAAGTGAATAAGATAAATGATGATAATATTGATAATGATAATGATATTGGTGATAATAATAATGACAATAATAATGATAATATTGGTAATAATAATACCAATAATAGTAATAATAAAATAATAATACCAATAATAGTAATAATAAAATAATAATAATAATGATGATGATGATGATGATGATGATAATAATAATAACCACCACCACCACAACAACAAACAACCTCACCCAGGTTTCACCTTACAACAAGCTCCCTTTACCTCCCCCTCTCCCTTTTCCTTTCTTCCCCCCATAGCTTATGACCCCCCTTTCCCCCCTTCCCCAACCCTCCCCCTCCTTCTCCCCCTCCTCACACCCCTCCCGCACTCTCCTTTCGCTCAGACGTATCGTCTGCGACAAACAAATCGTTCTCAAAATAAATTGTGAAGAAAAAGACTTCAAAGAAATTTAGTGACAAAATCCGGCGTAAGCAAGGCAGACCGGAAGAAGAATCTGGCAAAGCACCGGACGCCTTGTTGCAAGGTTGCAACATAGTCCAAGGCTTGTGCAATGGGGGAGAACAGCAACATATATATATATATATATATATATATATATATATATATATATGTATATATATTTATGCAAGGTAACCACTGTAGAAAATTAACAGAGCAGAGTGCATTCGCATATTACATTCAGTGTAAATTACACTGAAGAGCGCTTTCGTATATTACATCCAGTGTAATTTACGTTGGATGTAATATGCGAAAGCGTTCTGCTCCGTTTATTTTCTACAGTGGTTACCTTGTGCTTAAAAAAAAACACGTTCCCAGTGTTTTTATTGCATATATATATATATATATATATATATAATATATATATATATATATATATATATATATATATATATACATTCCCAGCTGACTGAACCTTGTCTGTAAAAAAGACAAAGGAAAAAATAATATATAAAGTAAAATAGAAATTAATGTGTACAGCCATGCTATAACGTTTATCTTTCATTTGCCTCTTTATCCAGTTGAGCCAAAGAATTTAAGTCTCGAATTTGAGTTTTTTGTGTTTTCAATTGCCTTTTACACTTGGGTCAAAGAGAATGGTCTCGATTTTGAGATTTTTTTTTTTCAACCCCAGAGGAAACGATATGTTTACTGCTCTTAAGATAAGTAAGAAAACAAATAAATACACAAATAGATGGATATGAACATAATAAATAAATAAATAAATATCAATAAACAAATAGAATAAAAATACAAGGATAAACAGATAGACAAAAACAAAATAGAACAAAGATTGAATAAACAAACATATACATATTATCAAATAATTCCGACTGAATAGAATCACCAGTGACTGTGATGTCGATCAAATCATTCCGACTGTCGTCCTCAGATTCGAACCGGGCTCGTGAAATCACGGCGCCATCGTCTTACCGACTGTGCTATCGACCCTATAAAATTCTTCAACCTGGAAGTTAATCTACTTCCCGAGGAACTAAGTCGACTGCTAACTGCCGTCCGTACTTATTATTATTATTATTATTTTTTTACAGAGAACCAGGGCAACTTGTAGCTAGTGGTTAGGCTGATACGTTTCCTTGATGGACTTATCGTCGTCGTCATACCTGAATAGAATCATATATATATATATATATATACATATATATATATATATATATATATATATATATATATATATATATATATATATATATATATAGAGAGAGAGAGAGAGAGAGAGAGAGAGAGAAAGTAAAGCTGAATCAATGTATATTTTTTCAGAAATAAAGGTTTTGTGAGGCCGAATAAGCCAGGAGGCGCTGAGTAGCTGCGGCCGAAGTCGTCACATTCGCCTTTTCATGCACTTCTTGGACTGTTGGGAATCGGAGAGTGCGGGACTCGAACCCACAACTAAGCGAATACGAGACATGTTTCCTTAGGATGTGTAAAACGTAAACAAAAACGTTTCTGGGCTGATCCATACGAATTGGAAACGTTCTTAAAGATATGAAACGTTCACCAAAGAACATCTTGCAGTTCAAAAAGTGGAACAAAGGGTTGACGAGATTGAAGAACACGAAGAACAAGTTTAGAGAACACATAAAATACGTCCTCAATAACCCAAAGAAAATGAACTTTGTGATAACACATTTAAATACAAATTGTTCAAGATTTTGATAAAAATGGGATTAAATTTTTCATCTTGCAAATTTTTTTTCGAAAAAACATAAGAGAAACAGAATTAAGATTTTATATTTTCTTCTGAACGAAGTTTCAATTTTTTTTCTTCTCCTTTTTTGAAAGTTTTACTTGTCACGCCAATAGATTTTTTTTTCTTTTTGTCACTTTGAAAGTGTCGGTCCTTTGATATTGTATTTTGTTATTTCTTTGAAGTGTTTCCCTTTTGAACTGCTCACACGCACACATACTCACATACACACATACACGCGCAAAGATATACACGTACATATACACATACACAAGCATAAACGTATATGCACACACACACACACAAACACGCGCGCGCGCGCACAAGCACAAAGATATAATACACGCACATAAGGATAAACCTATACACAGACACGCGCCTACACATACACACACAAAGATATACATATACACGCACACAAGGATAAACGTACACACACACACACACACAGGCACAGACACACACACAATTATATATATATATATATATATATACATACATACATTTCTACAGAAACAAATGCCAATCGATCCCTGTTGCTTGTGACGAAAGCATCATGCGTGATCATGCAAGGTTGCATGAATGCCTTGCAACACGGGGGGGGGGGAGCGGACCATACAACATCCCCCCTCCCCCTCACCCCCGTGGGGGCAGAGGGGGAGAGGCTGGGGGGGAGGGACGTGCAACAGTGATCGCCCGATTCACGAGCGGTGTGGCGGGAAGGAGGGCGAGACCCAGTTTGCAATCTGAGCAGTAACCCTGGGCCGTAGAGGCGAAGGACAACACTGACGTGGGTCTAGGAGGAACAGGACGACAGACAGACAGAGTTGCAGATAGACAGATACACACGCGCACACACACACACACACACACACACACACACACACACACACACACACACACACACACACACACACACTCGGTGGTGCAGTTGGTAGAGTCCCCGACTGTTACTACGGTGGTCCGGGTTCGAATTCTGCCCAGGACTGAATTAATTTCAGTATCGCTGCGCTTCGAGTTGTTAATTTATTTTATATTATTTGTTTTTGTTTCGTTATCATTTGTCTGTTTGATTTTCATTTATTATTAGTTATATGTCAATTTATCATTATTTATTATTTACCTGTTTGTTTATCATTTAACTATACCTATGCATTTATGTATTTTATTTGTTATTTACATTATTATAGTTTTTATTTATTATTTTATCATTATGATTTTTTCGCATCCGACCTAAATATGGACCAAAAGGTCTCCTGTCGGCATGCTCCGCCTTTGTAGCCCTTTGTACTCCAACTCTCGTGGGCGGGGAGTTGGGTGTGTGTGTAAAGTCACATTATTTCCCATATATTGGTCGTGCGCGCTCTGAGCTCTCTTCCGGGAGGGAAATAGCTGTCGATCACGAGTCCAACACGTCATCCAAAGACCATGGTGAATCACACCTACACACACACACACACACACACACACACACACACACATATATATATATATATATATATATACACACACACATATGTATATATATGTAAATATATGTATATATATATTCTTATATATATATTTTATATATATATATATATATATATATATATATATACACACATCTATATACATACATACACATCCACACACACACCCACCCACCCACCCATCCACACACACACACACACACACACACACACACACACACACACACACACACAGTCATGCAGGCCATCATGTGTAGGTCATGTGCAGGCCATCGAAGGCCGCTTTTTTCAGAACGTGTCTGGATTCATTGCAGAGGAATGGGAAAGGATCGATGGGAGGAGGAATGGAGGAATGGAGGGGCGTGGAGGGAGTGGAGGGATGGAGGAGGATGGAGGAATGCAGGTATGAATTGCTGGAATGGTGGAGGAATGGAGGAATGGAGTCGAGAAAATATGGAGGGAATGGAGGAATGGAGGTTGAGGAGTGGAGAGATGGAGTAAAAAGGAGGAGTAGAGGGGAGTGGAGGGAGGGAAGCGAATGGAGGTATGTAAGGCTGAAGAGGAGGGAGAATGGAGGAGAGGAGTTGATGAAACATGGAGGAGAGGAAGGAAGGAAGGGAGGGAGGGAGGGAGGAGTGGAGGGAGGGGTGGAGGGAGGAAGGAGGGAGGAGTGGAGGGAGGGGTGGAGGGAGGAGTGGAAGGGTTAGGGAGGGAGGGAGGGAGGGAGAGAGGAGTGGAGGGGAGGGAGGGAGGGAAGGAGGGAGGGAGTGATGAGTGGAGGGAGGGAGGGAGGGGAGAATGTAGGGTAGGAATTAAATGGAGGTGGGAGGTACAAGGAGGGAGGGGAGGAGAGAAGGAGGATGGAATGTGGAGGGGAGAGGATGAGGGGGTAGAGGGAGTAGAAGAAGGAAGGGGAAATGGAAAGGGGGAAGGGGGAAGGGGGAAGGGGAAAGGGTAAGGGGAAAGGGGGAAGGGGAAGAGGAGGGGGGAAGGGGAGAGGGAAGGGGAAGAGAGGGGAGGAGGGAAGGGGAGGGAGGGGGAAGGGGAAGAGGGAAGGGGGAAGGGGAAAAGAAAAGGGGGAAGGGGAAAAGGGAAAGGGTAAGGGGGAAGGGGAAGAGGAGGGGGGAAGGGGAAGAGGGAAAGGGTAAGGGGAAAGGGGAAGAAGGAAAGGGTAAGCGCGAAGGGGGAAGGGGAAGGGGGAAGGGGGAAGGGGAAGAGGAAGGGGGAAGGGGGGAGAAGAGTATGAAAGTGAGGATTTCAAGAAACGGTGGAGTAATGGAAGAATGGAGGGGAGGGGAGGAGGGAAGGAGGAGGAGGAGGAGAATCCAGGAAGGTGGAAAGGAAAGCGAAAGAGAGGATGAACATGAAGAGGAGGAGGAGGAGGAAGAGAAAGAAGAGGATGGAGATGATGATGAAGAGGAGGAGAAGGAGGAGAAGGAGATGAAGGGAAATGATGATGATGATGATAAAAGAGAAGGAGGAGGAGGAGAAGGAGGAGGAGGAGGAGAAGGAGAAGGAGGAGAAGAAGGGAAATGATGATGATGATGATGACGATAAAAGGGGAGGAGGACGAGGAGGAGGAGGAGGAGGAGGGAAATGGTGATGATAAGAAGGAGGAGGGAAATGGTGATGATGAAGAGGAGGAGGAGGAGGAGGAGGAGGAGAAGGAGGAAGGAAATGATGATGATGAAGAGGAAGAGGAGGAGGAGGAGAAGGAAAATGATGATGATGATGATGATGATGAAGATGAGGGAAATGATGATGATGGTGATGATGATGATGATGATGATGAGGAGGAGGAGGAGGAGGAGGACGGAGAGGGAGAAAGGGCAGCGAAAAGAGAAAGAATATGAGGAGGAGGAGGAGAGAAGAAGATGGAGTATGGAGTAATGGAGGTGGTCATGAAATGGAAGAAAAGGGTCAGAATGTGGAGGAGAAGAATGTGGAGGGACGGAAGTGGAGGAGGGAGGGAAGATTGTGGAGTGAGTGATGGCACGGGCCTCTGGAATGACTTGTGGGAATGGAGGAAGGAGGGGGAGGGGGAGGGGGTGGGCAGGGGGGGGAAGAAGAGGGGGTGGAAAGGGGAGGAGGAGGAGGGAGGGGGGAGAGGTACTTAGGAAAGGGAGGAGGAGTTGGGAGAGGGACGGGGGGGAGGGTGTGGGAGAGAAGGAGGAAGAGGGAGGCGGAGGAAAAGAAAGGAGCAGGAGGAGTTGGAGAAAGAGGACGAGGAAGAGAAGGAGGAGGAGGAAGATGAGATGGAGGAGGAGGAGGAGGAAGAGGAGGAGGAAGAGGAGGAGGAGGAGGAGGAGGAGGAGGAGGAAGAGGAGGAGGAGGAGGAGGAGGATGATGATGATAAGGAGGAGGAGGAGGAGGAAGAGAAGGAGGAAAAGGAGGAGGAAGAGGAGGAGGAGATGGAGGAGAAGAAATGAGGAGGAATGGGACCTAACGTGGGGCCTTAAGACGCTGGTCACACTATCCCTAAATATGTATGGACCCACACTTAGGATAGGGTAGTGAGGAGAGACGAAGGGGGAAAGGGGAGAGGGGAAGAGGGGAAAGGGAAGAGGGGAAGAGGGGGAGGGGGAAGGGGACGTCTCATCATACTGAGGTCAAATTGGTTTACTAAGCAATATAGTCTACAAACATGATGCCAGTAAGGTGGTCAGGTTGTAAGCGAGGCTGCACTTCGTAGATTTAATAAAAGCAATGGACTATGTCCATACACTAGATCGGCGGATTTCTAAGATTAATGTATATATATATATATATATATATATATATATATATATATATATATATATATATATATATATATATATATATATATATATATGTAGTACATATACATATATATACATACATATATACGAGACTTAGAAATAGGTTAACAAAAGACAGGACGGTAGAGAAAACGCAATGTTTGTTTGGAATAAAGAATAAACAACGAGGAGACCCAACGAGGGGGGAGGAACGTGGAGGAGAAAGAGAGAAGGGAAAGAGAAAATGGGTCGAGACAATGGCCGAGGAGAAAACGTGAAACGAAAAGAAAACGAGAGAAATACAAATACAAAGACTTTCTGTAGGCAGCCCCGAGAGAAAGAGAAATATTGAGACAGAGAGAGGGAGATAGAGAGACAGAGAGAGAGAGAGGGAGGGGGGACAGGGAGAGAGAGAGTGGTAGTGAGACAGAGAGAGGGAGATAGATATAGAGAGACAGAGACAGAGAGAGAGAGAGGGGGGGGACGGAGAGAGAGAGTGATAGTGAGACAGAGAGAGGGAGATAGATATAGAAAGACAGAGACAGAGAGGCAGAGAGAGATAGTGACAGACAGACAGACAGACATAGGAAGAGAGAGAGAGA
>NC_134785.1:49465055-49497555 GCF_046742065.1 Oratosquilla oratoria | reverse complement strand
TGATTCACCATTTTGAATCACGTGTTAGACTCGTGATCGACAGCTATTTCCTTCCCGGCAGAGAGCTCAGAACTCATGTATGACCGATCTATGGATAATGCTGTGACCTTACACAAACACACACACCCAACTCCCCGCCCACGAGAGTTGGAGTAACGTCTCGAAGCGCAGCGATACTGAAATTTCAGCCCTGGGCAGGATTCGAACCTGGACCTCCGTAGTCACAGTCGGGGACTCTACCAACCGCGCCACCGAGTGTGTGTGTGTGTGTGTGTGTGTGTGTGTGTGTGTGTGTGTGTGTGTGTGTGTGTGTGTGTGTGTGTGTACGTGTGATTCTTTGTGTGTGTATATATGTCGTACATATGCGTGTGGGTGTCTGCATTGTGTCTGGTGTATTCTCCTCCTCATCTGGGTCGTCGCGACCCGAGGTCGAGCTAAGTAGACCTCTCTGCTCGGACCTCGGGACAATCGTGCCCGGCAGAAGCTACTTCGACCGAGAAGACCGGGCACCCCTTCGAGACCTTTTGTAGCGACGACGACGCGGGGACAACGACATCTGGACCCGGCGAACCATGCGCGAGGAAGCGACAGGAAGGGGATAATATGCCATACTGAGTATGTAAGGTAGGCATCCCCCGGCCCTAGCAGAGCGGAATCCTCCGACCCGGCGAAGCCAAGGCAAGGGGACTTCGCCGGGGCGAGGCTGGAGGGGTACTAGGTGCCCCTCCACGCTTGCGTAGTCGAAGAAGGACTAGGAGGAACCGCTCGCCGTCGTAGATGTATGTTATAATTTGCTTTTCTCTTCAAGATCCCAAGGCCGAAGGTATCGATAGGACATCGCGCGAAATACTCATTACCAAGAATGCCATTACCGGAGACACCATTGCCATTACCAAGATGCCATTACCGGAGATACCATTGCCATTACCAAGATGCCATTGCCATTACCAAGATACCATTGCCATTACCAAGATGCCATTACCATTACCAGTCCGCGCCATTAGAAAGACAGACGTCGTCTCGGCGCTTTGTTCTTACGCTCAAAGATCCGGGAGGATCTCGAGGTGTCCCTCAGCTGAATAAAATCGCCTGGCGCCAGCCAGAAGGAAGTGCATCGTGTTCGCCGTCGCCCTCGACGTCTTGTATCAGGAGAAGGAGGAGGAGGAGGAGGAGAGGAAGAGGAAGAGGAAGAGGAGGAGGAGCTCTTTGGGTCTTCTCGGGAACTAAAGAAACTTTCGAAACCTTTAGCATCGACGGGGAGTTTCCTCGGCTGAATAGAATCGCCTGGCGACACCTGAATTAGATAAAGTAGTGCGCATACACCATAGGGTTCAATGTTTTTCCAGTTTGAGGTCAATTTTTTATCGCAGTCTTCGTTCCTTCAGTCTTTTGCCAAATCGACTTCTTCGCCAGCTCGTGCGGGCACTAGAATGACCCTAGGTCGAAAAGAGAGCGAGAGAGAGAGAGAGAGAGAGAGAGAGAGAGAGAGAGAGAGAGAGAGAGAGAGAGAGAGAGAGAGAGAGAGATGAATAATTTCTTTATTTCATTTTCCATTTGTAGACCTCGTTCCTCCCGATGCCAGACGGACGGTTCTACTCAGCTTCGGAGAGCCCCTCGTCCAGAATTGGACCGAAGATTTCTCTCGATCAGACTCTCGGCTCGAGGATCCAGGAAATGTCCAGGTGATCCTATTCAGCTGAGGGAAAACAAACCTCCACAATGCTCACCATCCCACTTCCTGTGTGTGTGTGATTCACCATGGCTTTGGATCATGTGTTGGACTCGTGATCGACAGAGAAAGCTCAGAGCTCATATATGACCGATCTATGGGTAACGCTGTGACCTTACACGCATTTACACACACCCAACTCTCCGCCCACGACTGTCGGAGTAACGACTTGCAGCGTATTAATACTGAAATTATTTCAGCCCTGGGAGGATTCGAGCCCGGACCGCCGTAGTGGCTGCCGGAAACTCTAACCACCGCGCCATCGAGTCTGTGTGTGTGTGTGTGTGTGTGTGTGTGTGTGTGTGTGTGTGTGTGTGTGTGTGTGTGTGTGTGTGTGTGTACGCGAGCGTGTACACGTGTGTACTTTCCAAAGATTCCTAAAACACCGGGGTATGGATCTATCTATCCAATTATTCACAATTCTGGCGAAGCGAAGAGAGTCGAGGCGGAGCGAAGAGAGGCGAAGAGAGTCGAAGCGAAGCGAAGAGAGGCGAAGCGAAGCGAAGAGAGTCGAGGCGAAGCGAAAAGAGGCGAAGAGAGGCGAAGCGAAGCGAAGAGAGGCGAAGCAAAGCGAAGAGAGGCGAAGCAAAGCGAAGAGAGTCGAGGCGAAGGGAAGCGGCCCATGAATCCCGGCGACTGGATATCATCGAGATAAGGTCGGTTTGATGCGGAGGGTGACCCAAGGTGACCTCGCTGTGACCCAAGACGGGAGAGAGCGTCATCGAGTAGAGGTCATTTTGTGATGTGTGTGGAGGGTGGGTGAGGAGGAGAGGGAGTGTGAGTGTGTGTGTGTGTGTGTGTGTGTGTGTGTGTGTGTGTGTGTGTGTATGTGTGTGTGTGTATGGGGAGGATACGGTGTCTATGGGGGAGGAGAAGGTGTATATGGGGGGTGATGGTGTGTATGGGTGGGGGAGTGGGGTGCAACAGATCAGGAGGAATCGAACCTTTCCTCGTCGTTAGGTGATTTTATTAAATTGTGAGAAGCTCCCACCCCTGCCCTCGCTCTCTTCGGGGGCAGTTAAAGAGTGGGTGGCAAGAGGAAAAGATAGACAGAGAGGGGTGAGACTGAGGAGAAAAAAGAGAGGAAGAGAGAAAAGAAGAAGAGAGGATGAGAGAGGATGAGAGGAGAACAGAGGAAGAGAAGAGAGGAAAAGAGGAGAAGAGAGGAAGAGAGGAGAAGAGAGGAAGAGAGGAGAAGAGAGGAAGAGAGGAGAAGAGAGGAAGAGAAGAGGAGAGAGGAAGAGGAGAAGAGAGGAGGAGAGAAGAGAGGAGTGGTTTACAAAGACCAGTTTGGTGAAAAATGTGATGAGGAGGAGGAGAAGAGGAGGGGAAAGGGAGGGGGTGAAAGGAAGAATGGAAGAGAGGGAGAGGATAAGGAGAGAGAGAGAGAGCTGAGAGAAAAGGGTGGATGAGTAAATGAAAATGAAATGAAGGAGAAGGAAAGAATAGTGAAGGAAAAGGGGTGATTAGGAAGAGGAGGAGGAAGAGGAAGAAGAGGAGGTGGAGGAGGAGGAAGAGGAAGAGGAGGAGGAAGAGGAGGAGGAAGAGGAGGAAGAGGACGAGGAAGAGGAGGAGGAGGAGGAGGAAGAGGAGGAGGAGGAGGAGGAGCAGGAGGAGGAAGAGGAGGAGGAGGACCTAAAGAAGAGGTGGGCGAACGGAGGAAGAAGGCAGAGGCATAGAAGAGAATGGATGAAGCGAGGTCACAATAGCCAAAATAGGTCAAGAGATGGGGGGAGGAGAAAAGAGAGCGAAAGAGAGGGAAAGGGAGGGAGGAAGGAGAGAAACTAAGATAAAAGAGTAAGTTGGTGTGAGAGAAAAAAGAGGAAAAAAAGAGGAAAAAGAGAAAGAGATTGAAAAAGAGAGCAAGGAAGGGCAGGGGATTTTCGAGTGGAAAGAGAGAGAGTGGGGGAGGAAGAAGATGGGGGAAACGAAGAGAAAGAGAGGAGAGGAGAGATGGAGGAAAGAGAGAAGATAGAGAAAGAGAAGGCGGAGGAGAGGGAAAGGCAGAGAGGTGAATGAGAGTAGGGGAGAGGGGGAAAGGGGAGAGGAGGAGGAGAGGGAGGAGAGGGAGGAGGAGGAGGGGGAGGAGGAGGACAAAAGACAAAGAAACAAGAAAAGAAGAAAAATGAAGAATTAGAAAAGATAAAGATAATAGCAAAAGCGGACAAAGAGAACGAGAATAGAGCGAATATAAAAGAGGGAAACAGAGGGAAATGGAGAAGAAGAGGAGAAAGCACGAGAGGAAATGAAAATGAATAAAGAAGGGAAATGAAAAATGTAACAATTAGAGTTAATACGAGGTAGAAAAGACATTAATGAAGAGAACAATCACACACACACACGCACACATACACACACACAGGCACACACACACACACACACACACACATACACACACTACGGAGGTCCGGGTTCGAATCCCGCCCAGGATTGAAATAATTTCAGTATCGCTGTGTTGTGGGGTGTTACTCCAACTCTCGTGGGCGGGGAGTTGGGTGTGTGTTTGCATGTAAGGTCACAGCATTACCCATAGATCGGTCATATACGAGCTCTGAGCTCTCTTCCGGGAGGGAAATAGCTGTCGATCACGAGTCCAACACGTGAGCCAAAGACCATGGTGAATCACACACACACACGCATACACACACACACACACACACACACACACACACACACACACACACACACACACACACACACACATACACACACACACACAAACACACACATACACATACACACACACAAACACACACACACACACATACATTAACATATATAATAAAAATACATACACACATTTACAAAACACAAGACGACCAAAAAGTCTAAAAATCTTGAGACTTGAACATATTTCACAGGAAAAAAAGTCGCAACGGAGGAGAAACGAGGAACAAGATTAGAAGAAACCATAAATGGAAAAGGAAGGAAAAGTACAATCTGCAGGAAAAATTTGGCACCACTGCGGATGCAAGAACAGGAAAAGTGGCAACACCGCAGGCAGTGACGTAATGTCGACTCTCTTTCTTGCCTAAGACGTCGAAGAAGAAACTGTTTATGTATAACGAAAATAAAAATAGAATAAAATGCATGAAAAAATCAAGATGAATATATATATATATATAAAGACAAATACACACTAGAAATATAACGTAAAAAGTGAATTATATTTTCTAGAAAAAAATTAATACAAAATTCACAAAATCACGGGACAAAACTAGAGGGCCACGAGCTAATGAAGAAATGACCAAAAAGAATGGAGGGAAACGGACTAATCTCCTGTGAAAACAAGAAAGAGAGAGAGAAAAAGAGATAAAAAAAAAAGAGGAAAAGAAAAACAAGGACAGGAGAGCTGGAGAATTAAAAGTAGAAAACTTGTTCCCAGGAAAGAGAAAATGTTTTTCACCGTTGAGGCAATTTTCAGGAGAAGAGAAAATGGCCGAGAAAGAGAAAACATGCAGTGAAGAATTAGAGAGCGAAAGAGAGAGAAAAGAGATAAGTGCGAGAGAAAGAGAGACGGTAAAAGAGGTCTGGAAAAAATAAAAATAATGAAGAGAAAGAAGAAAATAGAGAAAACAGGTCTTAATGTTTTGAGGCGATTGGGACGATAGGCGAGCGAAGACTAAAGGGACGAAGAGTGAACGAAAATAAATGAAGAATGACGAAGAATTGTGATAAAACGAATAAAATGAAATATGAATGAACGTGATAACAGGAACCAGGGAGAGAGAAAGAGAGAGAGAGAGAGAGATAGTGAGTGAGTTGGGGGTGGGAGAGAGAGAAAAAGGAAAGAAAAATGAGGAGGAGGAGAAGGGGGAAGGAAAGAGAGAGAAGAGAAAAAAGAAAGGAGAGGGGAAAGAGCGAAGAGAGAGCAGAGAAAAGGGAAGAGGGAGGAGAAGAGGAGAAGGGGGAATGGGAAGGGAGAGAGGAGAGAGGAAAAAGAGAAGAGGAGAAAATGAAAGAGGGAGGAGAGGAGGAGAAGGGGAGAGGGGAAGAGAGAGGAGAGGAGAGAAGAAAGGAGAGAGGAAAAAGGGAAAAGAGAGAAGATAAAGAGGAAGAGGGAGGAAAGGAGAAGAGGGGGAGGGGGAAGAGAAAGGAGAGGAGATGGACTGGGTCCGGGAATGGGAATGGGAATCGGAAACGGGAATCGGGGGAATGGAGAGATGAAAGCAACAAATATTGAGGCCATCAATCACTTCGATGCGACACCAAAGAGGAGGAGGAGGAGGAAGAGGGAGAAGAGGAGGTGGAGGAGGTGGAGGAGAAGGAGGAGAGAGAAGAGATAGAGGAGGAGGAGGAGGAAGAAGAGGAGGTGGAGGAGGAGGAGGAGGGAGAAGAGGAAGAGGTGAAGGAGGAGGAGGAGAAGGAGGAAGAGGTGGAGGAGGAGGTAGAAGGAAGAGGAGGAGGAGGAGGGAGAAGGAAGAGGAGGAGGAGAAGGAAAATGAAGGAAAAGAGGGACAACAACAACAACAACAACAACAAGACAAAAAGGAAAGAAGATGAAGAAGAAGAGGAAGAACACGAAGAAGATGAAGACGAAAAAGAAAAAGGAACAAGAGGAAGAAGACAAAAAAGAAGAAGAGGAAGAAGAAGAAGCAGAAGAAGAGGAAGAAGAAGAAGAAGAAGAAGAAAAAGAAGAAGAGGCAGAAACAGAAAAAGAATAAGAAGTAGAATAGGAAGAAGAAGAAAAAGAAGAGGCAGAAGAAGAAGAAGAAGAAGAAGAGGTAGGAACTAAAGAAGAAGAGGTAGGAACTAAAGAAGAAGAGAAATAAGAAAAAGAAGAATTAGACGAAGGGACAGGAGATCCTTAGCAAGACGAGAAAGACGAGGAAGACGAGGAAGACGAAGACAAACAAGATAGGAAACAGAAAGAGATGAATAGACAATGACAATAGAAGAAGAAAAATGTGGATAAAAACACAAACAAAGTGAAAAATGCCATAAAGGGAAAAAGACACAAAACATTATGGACAATGCTGAAACAGACCAGAGAGAGATTATCAATTCATACCTATTAAAAGAAAAAAGAATGAGGAAAAATGAAAGGAAGAAAATGTAGAAAAGAGAAATACAAGCAGAAAACAACACGAAACAGAGGAATTGATGACGGAAAAACAAAGTAAATGGAATATGATGCATGAACGGAGATTATATAAAAAAAAATAATAATAATGGAGAATGAATTAGAAAAAAAAAAAAATAGATGAGGCACTGGAACATCGACTCGCCGTTCCTCCCCCACCCCCAAAAGAAAGAAATATATTGAAGACATGAAAAGAAGAAGAAGAAAAAAAGAACATGGATGAAAAAAATATTAGGAAGAAGGCCTCCATTTGCGGTTTCGGCAAGAAAGAGAAAAAGAGAAAAAGAGAAAAAGAGCAAAAATGTGTATCAGGGTCTGAGGTACAGGAAAGCAGTCAGACAGACAGACAGATAGAGAGAAAAAGAGAGATTCAGAGAAAGAGATAGATAGAGAGACAGATAGAGATACAGGTACAGACAAATATAGATAGAGAGACAGATAGAGATAGAGATACAGACAGATATAGATAGATAGAGAGAGAGATATAGAGATAAAGGTAGAGAGAGAAAGAGAGAGAGGGTCGAAGAATGTGAAAAAAATAGAAAAATATTAATGGCATACCTCCCCCTTCCCCCTTCACCCCCAAATAAAAACTCAAAAATCTTACCGTCGGCGACACAAAAGAGGATTTGTGTCACACGTGTCACTTTGACACGTGGCACCAAAGACGGAGTCCCCACGCCCACACACGCCCGCGCACGCCCACACCCACGCCCTCGCAACGAAGGAAGATGAAACGTTGGTTCAAAGCAATCGTCCGCTTCACGCGAATAAAATCTCCTGCCGGCAAGTGTCTAGTTCATCTGACTAATTACTAGTCATCACGTTCCTCTAGGTTTCGATTTGTGAATAAAATCGCCTGGCGACAGCAAGGTTGGGAAAAAGTAGATTGATGAAAAAATAATCCATGGAACACGTGTCAAAATATGGATTGATGTGTGTGTGTGTGTGTGTGTGTGTGTGTGTGTGTGTGTGTGTGTGTGTGTGTGTGTGTGTGTGTGTGTGTACGCGCGTGTGCATGTGTGTTCTTACCAGAGGAAAAGAAATATAATAACAACGAACAAGAGAAAAGCACAGAGTGGAAATAGAAAACAACAAAGAAAAAAATTACGAAATAAAATACGAGTCAAAAACATCGACAAATGTAACTGCAGATTCTCAAGATGCTGAACATTCCAATAAAGAGAGAGAGTGTGTGTCAGAGAGAAAGAGAGAGAGAGAGAGAAAGAGAGAGAGGGAATGGATTAATCTGCCCCAATCAGTACCAGATCACTCCAATCAACTTGATAAGAAGATTTGCACGCACGAGCCAAGCACAGCACAGGGAAAATATATTTACTTCTGTGAACAATGAAACACACACGCACGCGCACACACACACACACACACACACACACAAAAATAAATAAATATAAAAATATATATATATATATATATATATATATATATATATATATATATATATATCACGGACATGTTATTTAATTCTTTACACATATAATAAGATTTCTTATTTTTATCCTATTTTAACTTTTCATTTTGACATGATAGGAAGATATTTGAATCAAAATATTCAACCAAAATAAATGATATACACGTATCCTTTTTCTAAATATTTACTCAAAAATTGCCTTAGGTGACTACCACAAAACATACATCTATCAAATATGTTCTTAATATTACAATAACTCTGCTAAACCACAGATATTCCTTATCCTAAATGTACAGAAATCTTTATTAAATATTTTAGTATTTTTGCTATGTCGATGGTACTGGAAATCGAAGTTGGATTAAATCTCTGATACAACTTAGTTTTTTGACGAAGATTTTTCCTCTTTGTTCCAGAGGACCTAAGAGTTTTATATGTAATTTTTGATAATATATGAATGATTACTTGTGTTCCTTGTTTTTATACAGTTGGCGAGAGAAGTCCATTTGTCTATTTTCGTGTTTCCAGTTTCACATCAGATTGATCACAGGTTCCGATGATCTTTTGACTTTCTTTCAAAGTCCAGGAGATTGCGACCTCCGTACACTTTCACTGGAAGGTGAAGGGTGAGGGGCATACGCCAGGAGACGATAAACAGCTGCTGCCAAAGCCGTCAACTCTGCCCTTTGATGCGAGAGGACTGTGGGATTCGAACCCACAATCAGCAAGATTCTGATGACGCCACAAGCAAGCCAGAGACTTGATATATATATATATATATATATATATATATATATATATATATTTATATATATATATATATGCATGCTGAGCACCATTATCTATTTCAGTTGACCCTTAGAGAAAGGAAACCATTCTTAAATAATTTTTCATTCATTTCCCAGATGATTTCGTTCACATAAAGAAAACATCCACTGACGCAGTTGATCTCTCTCTCTCCCTCTCTCTCTCTCTCTCTCTCTCTCTCTCTCTCTCTCTCTCTCTCTCTCCCTCAGAACTCAGAGCCTCCAAGGGGGAACCTATATTTATATACATGTCGAGTTTTTTTCGAAGCCTTGAGGGCAAACTCCCCTGGGCAAGGAGTCAAAAGGCTTTTATCAGAATTATAGCATCAATTTCATATTTGGTTCAACAATATAATATATAAATATAACTATGTACATACATACATATATATATACATATATATATATATAGTATATATATATATATATATACCAAAGGCTTTTTCCCCCTTACACGGGGGGTAGCCAAAAATAAAAAGGCATAGAAACCACTCTCACTCATTCCATCCCCTACATATTCCACTCCCCTCCACCCTCCCTCTCATCTTGGCACCTCCTGGATAACTGGTCATCCCTATATCCTGTCCACATAGACATACATACATATATAATATATATATATACATATATATACATACATACATATATATATAAATATATATACAATATATATATATATATATATACATATATACATACATATATATATACATATATATATATATATATATTATATATATTGGTGACACAAAGAAATGTTTTTGGATATAATAACCGACCAAAGAAGACTAAAATTATTTGCTATAAAAAATTGCTTCTTAAATATTTAAGTTTCAATATAAATTACGTTGATTCAGCGAAAACATATCATATTAAGATTATGTTTGACTTGAGCAACATCGTGAAGTTAACTATATTGTCATTTTATCTCTTTTTCTCTATTTACAAATATCACTAAAACATTGTAATCAAGATAAACCAACAAAAATATATTTTTTGTTAATAAAAATAGTGATAACTTATATAAAGTAGTGACGACGGAATATTTAAAATCTCAATTCTCAATTTTCTTCGGTTATAAAAAATTCTTCTCGCTCAAAAAGAAGAAGAAGAAAAAGGAGGTCATGACCCCACCAAAGGTCACGAGAATATGAGATTGACCTGGAAAGGTCACAACCACAAGTCCATTTCTAAGATTAGGATTTACACAATCTAACTTTTTTTTCTGTGTAATTATTTTTGTTACATTACTCCCGTTCATTAAAATTTGTAATTTGTGACGTTTCAGGTTCTGAAGTCCTGAAGATTCTTTTTATTTTTTTTTATCTTTTTAATTTTTGGGCGCACGGTGGCACAGTGGCTACCGTGATGAACTCGCGAGCAGCTGGTCCTGAGTTCGATTCCAGGGACCTGGTACGGGCATCTTGGGTTGGTTCCCGACAGCTCTAACCAGGCGAGGAGGCGACCCTAACATCGGCCTTAAAAAACCCATCAGATTGCCGTAACTGACAGGGCTTTGCTTTACAAGGGGTTTTTCACTTCCCACTGCGTGTGAGTGGGGTGGTGAGATTAAAAACATTTTATTATTAAATTGTTGCTCAGGGAAGTTATTTTTATACACAAGCATACACACACACACACATACACACATACATGAACGAATTTAAAGTTAAGTTTGAGCAAAAAAAGCACAGAAACGGGACTCCACAAGTATAACACTTGTTGTGTATGTTAAAATGAGTTATATACAATAGGAGCTGATACACATACACACACGCACACTTACGTACACACACATAATTGCACACACACACACACACACACACACACACACACACACACACACACACACACACACACACACACACACACACACACACACACACGAAGGCAATCATGCACGCACTCACAAACACACACACACACACGCACACAAATACACACACAGACACACACACACGCGCGCGCGCGCACACACATTTACGAAGACAATAATGCACGCGTGCGCGCACGCACACACACACGCACGCGCGCGCGCGCACGAAGTTAATCATGCACGCACATACACAAACACCCACACACACACACAAACACACACACACACACACACACACACACACACACACACACACACACACACACACACGGAGGGAGGGCCGTTGGGGGACGGACGGGGGCCGTGGAAATCCATAATGGTAAATGCCGGCCGAGCCGTCCGTTCCCGGTGGGTCCTTTAATTAGGAAATGCGTAAAGTGCCGGCGACGTCATCACCGCCGGCGCCGCCGGGGCAGGACGAAGAGGAGTACCGGAAGGAAGAAGAGGAGGAGGAATAAAGAGAAAGAGAGGAGGTCGACGACAGATGGAGAGGTCAGGAGAGACAGGAGGGATAGTAAAAAAAAAAAAAAAAAAAAAAAAAAAAAAAAAAAAAATATATATATATATATATATATATATATATATATATATATATAGAGAGAGAGAGAGAGAGAGAGAGAGAGAGATACCCGAAACTGACCCATGGCATTTCAAAACAATACACATTCAAATGTTGTGTTTATATATATATATATATATATATATATATATATATATATATATATATATAGAGAGAGAGAGAGAGAGAGAGAGAGAGAGAGAGAGACGTATATATATAATATCTTATACATATGCTGTAACTATAGAAGAGTAATTAATTTCCGTCTATTATGTCTTGGGTTATGTTTTTTGTCTGGTTAATTACATCCCAAAATATCAACATTTTCCCCCGAACTAAGAAAGAAATCTATTACTCTTTTCGAATCACTTAACGATCATTTATCGAGTCATCATTACCAGTTAACGACCCTTTAACTTGTCCTTCTTCCGCCAGGAACCTAATTCCTCAACTTCTTTCTTCTCCAGATTTTTTTCTTTCTTTTTTTTTTTTTTTTTGCGTCCCAGAAAAAAAGAAAAAATAATAATCTCCTTACTCGAAAAGTCCTCCATATTAATTCTTCTTCTTCTTTCCCGAAGATTTTTTTTTCTTTGTTTTCTGCGCCATCACCCAAGTCAATTTTGAGACGTTTTTGTGTATTCAGACTTCTACCGAAAGATTTTATTCACCCGAGAGAAGAGCCTTTCCTTTACCTAAAATCAACCCTCAGACCTCGCAAAAGGCCAGACTGCCCAGGTTAAGGGCACTGAAATACGGAAAAAAAAAAAATAATAATAATAATAATAATAATAAATAAATAAATAAAACACACAAAAGGCCAGACTGCACAGGTCAAGGGCACTAAAACACGCAAAAACACCCAAAACACAAAAACACACACAATAAAACACAAACCCAGCTGAATAGAATCACCTGTCCTTAGAGAACCCACCAACAGTTGCTGCAAGAACCTTTCCTTCCTCGACTGACCTAACGACCCTTGACAAGCCAGGAATCGGGTCAATCAAGGTCACCCTCCCTTTCCCCCTTGTTCACCACCGGTTCATCGTCTGCCTCAGAGAACCTCCAGGGTTTTCCGATCCCTGTCGCTCAAGGGACCTCCTTCGGGAGCGGATTCCCTTCCTCCCGCCTCCTGAAGGAGAGAGTCCTCCCTTGGGATCGGCCGAAGTAGTTCGGAACTGCTGAAGACGTCTCCCGCGTGAGATCGCTCAACGCTGCGCTTGGGACGCTTCCCTTCGAGGGCATTTGATTTACACACCGCCCACGCTGTTACTTCCTCTTCCCTCACCCCCCCGTGGTGGTGGCGGTGGTGTTGATGATGATGATGATGATGATGATGATGATGATGATGATGATGACGATGACCGTGATCGTGATGATGATAATGATGATGACGATGACCGTGATCGTGATGATGATAATGATGATGATGACCCTGATCGTGATGATGATAATGATGACGATGATGACGATAATGATGATGATGACTGATAGTGATCATGGTGATGGTTATCATCAATATTGTTATTTTCTATTTTTACTTCGAGAGACTTTCGAATGACACAATGCATCTCTGTCGAGAGGTCACTTGCTGTACAGACACAGACACACACACACACACCACACATGACTCGATGGCGCAGTGGTAGAGTTCCCGGCCGCCACTACGGCGGTCCGGGTTCGAATTCAGCCCAGGGCTGGAATAACTTCAGTATCACTGTGCTGCGATTTGTTACTCCAACTCTTGTAGGTGGGGAGTTGGGTGTGTGTGTGTGCGTTGTATGGGCACAGCGTTCCCCATAGGTCGGTCACATATGAGCTCTGAGTTCTCTTCCGGGAGGGGAATAGCTATCGATCACGAGTCCAACACGTGATCCAAGACCATGATGAATCACACACACACACACACACATACGTAGACACACACACACACACATACGTAGACACACACACACATAAGTAGACACACACACACACACACACACACACACACACACACACACACATACGTAGACACACACACACATAAGTAGACACACACACACACATACGTAGACATACACACACACACACACACGTACACATGGAGAGGCCCTTCAGTGGTGTACACAGTTAACAACCCGGTCGTTATTTATGACGCGCTGTCTCCGTGTCACTCGTCTATGCACGAAACTCACGAAAACCGTGAGAACGCATTCGTGAATGAAAACAGAGAAGCCACTTACACAGAACAGTTCCATTCTCTGAGGTAATTAACTTAGATTTCCCTAATTAAGCCTTCTAAGTACCCAGGCCTGTTAGTCCACATTGTTTAATAAGGCGTCCGCAGTCGCTTTGACTTCTTCCTTCCTTCCTCTTTTTTTTTTTAACCGGAGGGAGCTAACGTGGCAGGTTCTGTGTTTGAGTTTTTCCTCCTTTCCCCCTTTCTCCCCCTCCCCCCACTCCCCCTCACTACACATTTCCTTTCCTAATAACCACGCACATGACTTAACATTGATTAATTACCCACCAGAGAAGGATGCGTTCGGTGGTGTTGTGGTGTTAGAGGACGCTGGTGGTCAGTGTGGGAAAGGTGTTTCTGGTGTTGGTGCTATTACAAGGGTCATGGTGATAGGCAAGACGTTGGTGTCATTACGAAGGTCATGGTGGTGATAAACAAGGCCTTGATGTCATTACAAAGGTCATGGTGGTGATAGAGAAGACGTTGGTGTCATTACAAAGGTCATGGTGGTGATAAACAAGGCCTTGATGTCATTATAGAGGTCATGGTGGTGATAGAGAAGACGTTGACGTCATTACAAAGGTCATGGTGATGATAAACATGACCTTGATATCATTACAAAGGTCATGGTGGTGATAGACAAGGCCTTGGTGTCACTGGTGCCAGAGATGGTGATAATGGCAGCAGCAGCAGCAATGGTGATGGTGGAAGCTTCCCTGATGGTGTTGATGGTGTTATCACCTGAGCCATAAGATGGAGTTCGTACAAGAACCGTTACATTTGTTTGTTTTCTTCATATTTCTCCTCGTGACCTCAGCATATGACCTCGTTTCTTCAACTCCTCCTCCACCCCTCCCCCCTCCTCCACTCCTCTTCCCTCCTCCACTCCTCTTCCCTCTTCCACCCCTCTTCCCCCTCCGACCCTCTCCCTCCTCCACCCCTCTTCCCTCGTCCACACCTCTCCCCCCTCCACACCTCTTCCCTCCTCCACCCCTCTTCCCTCCTCCGCCTATCTTTCACCAACTCCGTTTCGTTCCTGGTGGCACTCCGACTGCCGTCAAGCGATTTTATTAGAAAATATTATTATTCAATCTCATCCATACCGAGGACCTCGCTCCAACTATCCTTCACAGCTTCCAGCGGAAAAGAAAATGATAATAATAATAATAAAATAATATCAATAATCGAAAGTCTCAAAGATACGAAAATGAACACTACGAAGATTTCTCTCTCTTTCCCTCTCTCTCTCTCTCTCTATATATATATATATATATATATATACTTCAATAAAGGCTTTTTTTTTCTTTTCTTTTTTGCAAAACGGTGGCGCGTTGTATAGATTCTGCCGTAGTAGATGCAAGACGATTTTGTTCAGTGTTAATAAGGACCCTACATTGAAGAAGATCTCCATCGGCCTCGACCCCATTTAAGTCAAGTTCCGTGTCTCACACGATAAAAAAAAAAAAAAAAAAAAAAAAAAAAAAGCGAAGTGGAAGTTTGGCCAAACGCTATTTGGCGAAATGCAACTCGGGCAAACACCCTTTGGCAAAACGCAACTTGATCAAACACTATTGGCCGAAATGCAACTTGACCAAACACAATTTGGCGAAATGGGAATGCTTCCACTCGGGCCCAGCCGCATTCGTATCCTTCAAGTTCGCGAATCTAATATTCGCGATCCTCACTTTCGCGTTTCTCATATTCGCGATTTCGGTCCAGCCTTGGCTTCCCTCTCCTCTTCCCCCATCAAGTACCTCTTCCTCCACCACCTCCGCCTCCTCCTCCTCTTCCTCTTCCTCCCGCCCCATATGATATACCGATATCATAAGTCATATACAGTCGACATTTTAGGGGCTTCCGTGACACCCTTACGGCCCAGACCTCCGCAGCACTATTTTACAATTAGAGACTAGTCTACTATCCAGTCAAGTAAGACTAACGAAGCTTTTTGGATCTTACTATCCCTCCTTCCTACTATCCTTCTTTAAGACTAACTCCTCACTATCCTCCTTTAAGACTACCTCCATCTTACTATTCTCCTTTAAGTCTCTCTTTTGCAGCTTCTGTGACCTCTTCGGAGCCATTTTGTCCACGGGGGAGAGAAGCGCTGGTTATTACGGACGATGGAATACAAAGCCTCTTAAGACCTCAGACTCTTAACCTTCATACCATACCATCAGTTATCTCTCGTAATGCATCTATCTTTTGAACCTTTAATGTGCCTCTACCTCTCTCTCTCTCTCTCTCTCTCTCTCTCCAACCCCCTCTCTCGCTTTCTCTTTCTCTCTCCCTCTCTCTTTCTCTCTCTCTCCCTCTCACTCTCGTTCTTCTCTCTCTCTCTCCCCAACTCTGTCTTTATCTCTTTCGTTTTTCTCTTTTTCTCTCTCTCTCACTCTCGTTTCTCTCTCTCTCTTTTCCTCTCATTATTTCAACCCCTCCAGACCTCTTTTCCTCTTCCCTTCTACTCTCTCTGCCTCTCCATGTCTCTTATGTCTTCAACCTCTCCTTACCTCTTCTTCCCCTCTCTCTGCCTCTCCCTCTTTCCTGCTCTCACTCCTCCTCCTCTTCACTCCTCGCAACTCTCCCTCAGCCTTCACTCTGCCTCTCCTTGCCTCAGACCTCCTCCTCCTCCTCCTCCTTCTTCTTCTCCTGCTCCTTCTGCTCTTCCTGTTCCTCCTCCTTCTGCTCCTCCTCCTCCTGCTCCTCCTCCTCCTCCTACTCCTCTTCCTCCTTCTGCTCCTCCTCCTCCTCCTCCTTCTCTTCCTACTCCATCTCCTTTTCCTCCATCTTCTCCATCTGTGAGCCCCTCCAACTCCGGCTACTTTTTCTCCCTCCCCCCCAGGATCCCCCCCAGGGGGGGAGCCCAGAACGTCTTTATTAAACCCTATGGACGACCTCGCCGGACCTTCCCGGACCCTCGTAGACCACAGACCCCCCTCCCCCCCTCCTCACCTCCCTCCTCAGTCCCTATGCCTCCCGACACCCAACCTTCTCCTCCTCCTCCTCTTCTTCCTCCTCCTCCTGCTTTGTCTTACAGAGCGCAGGCGAATAGGATGAGTAACTACTGAGGAGGAGAAGGAGGAGGAAGAGGAGGAGAAAAAAGAGAAGAAGAAGAAGGAGTAGAAGGAGGAAGAGGATGAGGTGGAGGAGGAGAATGAGGAGTACAAGGATGAGAAGTTAAAGTATGAACAAGAGGAGAAGGAAGAGATGAACGAGGAAGGAGGAAAAAAGGAGGAGGAAGAAGATGAGGAGGAGAAGGAGGAGTACTAAGAAAAGTAAAAGTATGAAGAAGAGGAGACGGAAGAGATGGAGGAGGAAGAGGAGGAGGAGGAGCAGGAGGAGGAGGAGCAAGAGGAGGAGGAGAAGTAAAAGTATGAACAAGAGGAGAAGGAAGAGATGAAGGAGGAAGAGGAAGAGGTGAAGGAAGAGGATGAGAAGGAGGAAAAGGTGGAAGAGGAGGAGGAGGAAGAGGAGGAAGATGTAGTGGAGACTGAAGGAGATACGAAAGATGATGGGGAAGACGTGGAGATGGTGATGATGAGGATGATGATGAGTCAATAATGATGAGGCGGAGAAGGGGTGATAATGATGAGGCAATCTGGGTCCGCTGGGATTAAGGATTGGGAGGCGACGATAAGGACGAGAGGAGATGATTGGGTGTTGATGAGGCGGAAGATTTGTTATGATTGGGAGGCGGCCATGACGGGGGGCGTGGTGATTGGAACGAGATGGGTGTGATTGGAAAGAGAATGGTGATTGGGAAGTTAAGAGCACTGAGTGATTGGAAGATTGGGGAGAAGATAATGGAAAAGTGTGAAGACTGGAAGAACAGAAAATGATTGGGGGTGATTGGAATGTGATTCTTTACAACCACAGTACCTGGAACGATGACGTCACACATTCAAGTATGACGTAACGATGACGTGTCAGTGAAGTCGAAAATATTTTATGGTACAACTGTGACGTCATATTTTAATCAGTGACGTCATCTGGAGAAGGCTGAGCTATGACGTCATATCATAGATGATGTAGCTGTGATGACGTCTTCAAAGAGGCTGAAGTTATAGCTATGACGTCATATTATAGACGATGATGTAGCCGTGATGACGTCATCAAGGGAGTGAAACAAAAACAATGGTGGAGGATGCGGGTGGGAGGGGGAGGTGTAATGATGATGAAGACGGAGGGATTGGGAGGGAAATGGGAAGTAGGAGGAGGAGGAGAAATAGGAGATGAAGGAAGAGAAGGGGAGGGAAATGGAGGAAGAGGAATAGAAGGAGGAGATGAAGGAAAAGAAGAAGGAAATGGAGAAAGAGGAGGAGGAGGAGTTGGAGAAGAAGAAGGAAGGAGGAGGAGGAGGAAGGAGAGGCAAATGGAGAAGGAGGAAGTAAGGAAAAGAAAATGGGAGTAGAGGGAAATGTTGAATAACAGAAAGCGGGAAGAGCTGAGAATGGAGAGGAAGGGGTTGGAGAGAGAGAGAGAGAGAGAGAGAGAGAGAGAGAGAGAGAGAGAGAGAGAGAGAGAGAGAGAGAGAGAGAGAGAGAGAGGAAGGGAGAGAGATAGAGATAGATAGAGGGAGGGAGATAGAGACGGAGACAGAGAGTGATATATATATACATACATATATATATATATATATATATATATATATATATATATATATAGAGAGAGAGAGAGAGAGAGAGAGAGAGAGAGAGAGAGAGAAACAGAGAGAGAGCGGGAGGAGGAAGGGAGAGAGAGAGGGAGAGAGAGGGCAAATAAAATATGCAGAATGTGGAGGAGGAGAATCTTGGAGAGAAAATGGAGGAGGTCTGAAGAGGAATAAGAAATGGGTGGGCACGTGGAGGAGGAAGAGGAGGAGGAGGAGGAAGAGAGAGAGGATGTTAGAGTGGAAGATGATGAGAAATTGAAGGAGGAGGGGAAGGAGGAAGAACAGGAAGAAGCTGAAGAGAAATACGAAGACAAATACGAAGAGGAAGAGGAGGAGGAGGAGGAGGAGGAGGAAGAGGAGGGCAAAGGATTCCGGGGACAATGACTGCAATGCCGATGATGATTGATGATGATGACGATGAGAGGACCAAGGCAATGATGATAATGATAAAGACGACGAAGATGACGATGGTGATGATAATGATGATGATGATGATGATGATGATGATGATGACGATGACGTCGACGATGGTGATGACGACGACGACGACGCCGACGATGATGATGATGATGGTGATGATAATGATGATGGTGGTGATGACGAAGACGACGACGACGACGACGAAGATGATGACGATGATGATAGTGATGGTTACGGTGATAATGGTGATGATGAAGAGGAGGAGAAGAGAAAGGAGAAGAAGGAGGAGGAAGAAGAAGAGGAAGAGGAGGAGGGTAAATGAGATAAAGACAAGAATGCTGATAATGACGGTGATATCACCAACTTGGCAATAACCAGCGTTTCTATCCACGGAGGTACTAATACACTAAACTGGAGTCACATATCTAGAACATGACTTCGACTACAGAAAGACTTCTCTGAAAACATTCCAAAAGTATGTCTAACATTCGTCTAGATTTACAATTTCAGTTCATTCAACTATGCCATTTATGACGAAAAGATAATTTAATGATTTGGAGATTTGAAAATTCGAATATTGTAACCGAATTTGTTTTTAACTCCAACGAACACTCAACTGTCGGCGCTGGTGGAAGCACAAACAGAAAGTCGAGACAGTAAAAGTTAAAAATGATCAACTATATTCTTTCGGTTAAGATTCAGTCACAAAATATAATTATATATTAATATTACACATGATCATATGGTTATATACTATTATACGTTATCATATATACATACATACATATATATATATATATATATATATATATGTGTGTGTGTGTGTGTGTGTGTGTGTGTGTGTGTGTGTGTGTGTGTGTGTATGTGTGTGTGTGTCTAATCATGAAAAGCCTGCGTAACTCTGGGCCGTTGAGGTGCCACTAAAGGTCCTTATGGGGCACTAGCTTCATAAATGATATGAACCAGCAAGGAGATCGAAGGGAAGAGGAAGGAGATAAGGAAGAGTACGAGGAGGAGGAAGTGGAGAAGGAGGAGGAGGAAAAGGAGGATTAGAGGGAAGAGGAGGAGGTCGAGGAAGTAGAAGAGGAAAAGGAGAATGAAAAAAGTGAAGAGAAGCAAAGAAAATGTAGAAAAAAATGGGAGAGAGAGGGAGAGAGAGGGAGAGAGAGAGAGAGAGAGAGAGAGAGAGAGAGAGAGAGAGAGCAGAAGACGGCAATTCCAAGGGACACAGTGCTTGAATGGATGGGGCGGGGCCGAGAGGGAGAGTCGGGGCGGGGCCGAGACGTCGACGACAATGATGATGATGATGATGATGATAATAATGATGACGGTGAGTAGGAGGAGGAGAAGGTGTAGGAGGAGAGGAATGAAGATAAGTGTGAGGTATAGGAGAGAGAGGAGGAGGAGCACAAGGAGGAGGAAGAGGAGGGAAAGGAGGAGAAGATGAAAGAGAAGGACGAGGTAGGAGAAAAGAAGGAAGACAAGGAGGAAGGAGACAACGACAATGAAGAGAAGGAAGAGGAAGAGGATGAAGAGGAAGAGGAGTATGAAAATGACATATCGGATACACTAACCTGACTTGACCTGACCTATGAACGCCACAAGAGTAACGTGACTTACAAGTGCACACACACACACAAAGAGATAGAGATAAACTATGAGGACTTCTACTTACAGTTGAATAAGATCGTCTGGCGACAGCTAGAGAAATATCTAAATGCAAATGTTAGACTGAAGTAATGTTACTCAGGAGTCATACAATGAATGTGACATAGCCCAGCCTCTTCTGGTGACCTGAGGTCACAGGTCAGTCTCCTTTTCATCCTTCGGCGTGTTGAGTATGTTGTCATAAGTCATAAGTGTGACGTCACAGGACTTATGTGACATCACATGTCAAAGGTGACGACATATGTCTTGATTTTGTCATAGGTCTTGAGTGTAACGTCACAGATCTTGAGTATGACGTCACATGTCTTGACTGTGACGTCAAATATCTTAAGTGTGACGTCAAATATCTTGAGTGTGACGTCACGTACCTTGTGTGACGTCACAGGTCTTAAGTATGACGTCATATAAGTCCAAGAATGGCAAGGTGACGAGCGTATGACGTCTGGACAAAAATAATTCTTAAACATATTATTTCGTTATACCGTAACATCACGTTGTTACACTTTGTTATGGCAACACGTAACAACTAAGAACAACTCTAGCCAACAACAAAATTACTTGTGGAATAATCCTGTGGATGTTGCCGGTTACCTAGGGGCTGAGGGTACATTACAAGCGAGACCAGAGTTATTGGACGGAATAAGAAAACTCTATGGTACCAACTCGCCATGTTTCGTTAGCGAACATTTTATTCAAAAATAGAATTAAGAGAAATGTAATTACAATATTTGACTCCGTCCAAGGTCTTACATTTGAATATGATATTCTTGTTTCTATCAACACACACACACACACACACACACATTTGTACGTGTCTTGATTTTGTTTTATTTCATCCGATGCGGCAGGTATGCCTTCAGGATCTACGGAGAAAGAGGGGGAAAGAAGAGAGAAAAAAGGGTGAAAGAGAGAGGGGAGAGAGAGATACATAGAGAGAAAGAGAGAAAGGGGAGAGAGAGAAAGAGAGTTCATACATCAGGATTTACTCTAATGGACCGTCACTGGGATTTAGTTTTGATTGATCCGTTATCAATTCGTACGTACGTACGTACGTTCGTACGTACTGGGTCAACGTGACGACTTGCTCGGTGCCGCTGCTGCCTTCCTTCCAACCAATGCCTCTCAGTCGGGGGGAGAGTGGGGAGAAGATGGGGAGGAGAGGGGGGAGGAGGGGAGGGGTTAGGGAAGGGAAGGGAAGGGAGGAGGAAGGTGAGGTGTAGGGAAGGGGAGAGGGAGAGGAGACGGAAAGGGGAGGGAAGAGGAGGGGAAAAAGAAGAGAACGGGATAAGGAAGAGAGGGGGGAAGGGGAGATGGAGAGAAGATGGGGAGGAGAGGGGGAGGAGGAGAGGGGGAAAAGGAGGGGGTAGGGAAGGGAAGAGGGAGAGAAGTTGGGGAGGAGAGGAGGGAGGAGGGGAGGGAGAAGAGGAGGGAATAGAAAAGGGAAGAGAGGGGGGAAGGGGAGGGGGAGGGAGAGAGGGAGAGGAGATGGGAAGGAGAGGGAGGACGAGGGGTGGGAGAAGAGGAGAGGGTAGGGAAGGGAAGAGAGAGGGGGGAAGGGGAGGGGAGACAGAAAACGAGAGGGAGAGAAGATGGGGAGGAGAGGAGGGAGGAGGTGAGGGAGAAGAGGAGGGGGTAGGGAAGGGAAGAGTGAGAGAAAATGGGGGGAGAGGGAAGGGGAGAGAGAGAGAGAGGAGACGGGGAGGAGAAGGAGGAGGGGAGTGAGAAGAGGAGGGGGTAGGAAAGGGAAGAGAGGGGGGTAGGGGAGGTGGAGGAAAGGGGAGAGGAAATTGGGATGAGCTTTCATCCAAGAGGAGCTGAGAGGAGAGGGAAACAAAGACTCAAGAGTCATCCCTCATCCCCGTCACACGGTTAGTTAGTGCTAAAACATTTAACTAGCAAATTCGGTGGTTAGGGTTAAAAAGGGAGTTTTAATCTATCAATATACTCTTGGACAAAGTCGAAATTATCTATCATTAGCCAGAATAAAAAAAAAAATGATACGTGTCCAGTATTTTGTGGTTTTCATTGTTGTAGGGACTTGATTGTATGACTAGTCCATCAGTCAATTAACTGGTCAGTTTGTTAATTGATCAGTCAATCTGTCTGTTTCAGGTTTGGATTAATATCGAGGGTGGTGGGACGATTTTTTTTTATAATAGGATTTTTTTGTTTGAAAAGATAAAGTGTGCGTTTGACTCTATGCGTTTGGATTTTTATTTTTTCATATTTTAGTTTCTCTAATTTATTGTTTTTTTTTTCAGGTATGTCGATGTAGTTTGGATATTGTGCTTCTCGTACACACACACACACACACACAAACACACGGACACACACAAACACACACACACATACACACACACATGTGTGTGTACCAATGTGGGTAATTATATACACATGCCTTTGCGTTCAGTATCTGGTGCACGTTAGGAGAGCTGATTACATTGCCCAGGGGTGTTGTCCAGCGTGACACACATGATTAAGCATACATGCACGCATGCATGCATACTTGCATGCAGCATAAATACATACAAGCACACGCACACACACACACACACACGCACGCACGCATGTATATATATATATACACACACAGACACACACACACACACACACATATATATATATATATATATATATATGTATATATATATGCAAGAATTGGTTTACTAATAGGGTGGTCGATGAATGGAATAAACTTAGTAACCATGTAGTAAGCGCTGAAACTATCAGTTGTTTTAAAAAACAATTAGACAACTTTATGGATGGGGATGACAGGTGGTGATGGATACGGAGCTGCCTAGTGTAGGCCTTATGGTCTTTTGCAGTCTCCTTTATTTCTTATGTTCTTATATATGAATGGTAAGAATGGAAACACACGGTTGGGAACAAGAGACTTTATTCTCCCCCCCCCTTTTTTTTTTTTTGTTTTTTTTAACAAGTGTCTTGATTCTTTACCGGTTTCGCCCTTGGAATAAAGTATATATATATAATATATATATATATATATATATATATATATATATATATAAAAGTCTCTTGTTCCCAATCGTTTCTCTCCATTCATACACCTGTCATGATGTCACGATATATATATATATATATATATATATATGTATATATATATATACACACATAGATGAGTGAGATGTGAATCCATGTTTGATGAGCCAAAGGTTACCTATAAAGAGGAATGTGGTGATGAATAAAAGAATCGGTGAATCCCGACTCTTCCACTGCATATCCTCTCGCCTCTTTTTTTTTCTCCTTTTGATAATTTTGCTCTCTTTTTCTCTCTGTCTATGCCATTTCCTTTGCCTCTTTACGTCCTTGTCTTCTTCCTCCTCCTCCTCCTCCTCCTCTTGGTTAACCCTCTTGTCATAAGACCATAAGAATGGAGGAGGATGCAAAAGACCATAAAGCCTACACTACATAGTTCTATGTCCTTTAGCATCTATCACCGCTATCCATAAAGTTATCTAATTTTCTCCTAAAACAACCAATTGTTTCAGCGTCCATTACATGGTTACTAAGTCAATTCCATTCATTATCCACTCTGTTGGTAAACCAGTACTTTCCTATTTCTTAATATGATGATCTTGCCTACAATAATCTTGTTAAAGCCCTTGACTCATTTGAATACCTCAAATAGATCACCCCTCACTCTTCGTCTTTCCAGAGTAAGCTAACGTCCCTATGCATGCGTTGGTAAGGTAAATTTCTAAGTTCTTGTATCATTTTGGTCATTCTCCTCTGTACTGATTCTAGTGAATTGATATCTATTTTATAGAATGGAGACCAAAAGTGTACCGCACAGTCAAGGATGGGACTAACTATCGTCAGATAGAATTAAATGATTACCTCTGCACTTTAGTTTGTAACCATACAAGCAATCAATTCTAATGCCCTGTTTGCCCTCTTCCTGGCACTAATGCACTGTTTCCTGGATTTAAGGTCAGGACTCACTAACACTCCTAAGTCCATTACATAAATTGTTATCTCCGATATGGCGTTATCTAAGCTATAGCTATTAAATGGGTTGTGTAATCCTACATGAAACACACTACACTTTGAGATACTGGAATCCATTAGCCATTTCACCGACCATGCAATCAATTTATTTGAATCCTGCAGCAGTATCTCAGCATCTTCCCCCGACATAATATGGGGTCCTATTTTAGTGTCATCTTCAAACTTACTAACATCATCACTAAATCCATTGTCCAAGTCGTTTATATACATAATGAACAACAAATGACCCAAAACCGATCCTTGAGGAACTCCACTAGTAACACTTCCCCATTTGAATTTTACACTGGTAATGGTGATCTGATGTTTTAAGTCACTAATCCATGCTCTAATCTATTCAAACACTTTTGCTCCTATGCCATGGGCTTTGATTTCATTTATTAGTATCAGGTGGGGCACCTTGTCGAACGCTTTGCATAAGTCGAGGTATATGACATCGTAACTATCATTGTTATCTGACGCCTTGTAGACATTAGTGTAAAATGATAAAATATCAATTACACACGATCTTTCTTGGTGAGCTCATGCTGTGAGTCACGAATCAGATTATTGCTCTTTAAAAGTTCCTTGATACTATTTGCTACTAATGATTCCAGCATTTTACCTTTAATCGACGTCAAAGTGATTAATTTGTAGTTGTATATATAAGACTTATCACTTCTTTTGAATGCAGGAACAACGTTTACCTGACCCCAAGAAATAGGCATGAATCTAGTGCTAAATGACTTAATAAAAACTTCCGTTAACTGCTCACAAATATCAAATTTATACTCGTCTTACTTCCTCTCTTCCTGCTATTTCTTTTCTTACTCCTTTTCCTCCTCCTCTGCTCCTCCTATTTCTTTACCTCCTCTTCCATTTCCTACTCCTCTTTTACCTACTCTTCCTCCTCCTCCCCTTCCTCCTATTCCACCATATCATGTCATATTACATGTATTATAGTCTCTATCTCTCGGAATGGAACAATATTGACAAATTATTTAATATTTATGTATCTTTGTATATATTATATATCTATCGAAATTTTTCCGTCATGTCGCTTGAAGCCTCTAAAATTAGCTTGTCTCAGAATTTCAGTAAAGTTTCAGACCTGTTTCGTGTTTTTTTACGTACACTTGTTGTTCTTGTGTGATGTAATGAGACGGATGGGTAGGGTTGATGGCTCTTGCATAGAATTGCATAGATTCTGTTTTTGTCTGCAGATGTTCTATTGGGTTGTTTTTGGTGGATCCTGATCATTATCCTGAATATGTTATTTTGTTTCATTGGTAAAGTGTCCATGTCTGTTTTTTCTGATCGTTGGGAGCCCTGCTTAGGAAGCTTTGTTGAGTCTGTTCTTAAAGATTTGTTTGTAGACTGTCATGAATTTTTCATTTTGCTGCCAAAGGCCATAGTTGTGACTGATTGCTGTATGTTTATTTTCTTGGTGACTTTCGTAGCCAGACCTCTGACATCCTAGCCTGAGGTTATGTAGGAATCAGAAGTGCGGACTCTACAATATTTTTTGGGTCCTTTTCCAATGAAAGGTTTTGATAATCTAATTTCATTATTAAATGAATATGTCGACTTAAGGGCATGGCAAAGCGAGGGCAGTCCATCTAATGTAATAACCAATTTTTCTATCATTATATACTTTATTGAATATTTCCGTATTTTTTTAAGGGTATGGTGAAGCGACTGCAGCATAGCTGAAGCAATATTATAATATTTTCATTATCATATAATTCATTATATATTTTCTTATTACTTTTTATACGTTCTTAAACACCCCACTTTAGTTGGTCGGTGTGATGTCAATACAAATACTGTTATTATCGTCTACTGTATCATATGTTTTCTTATTATTATTTCTCATGTTTTCCTTGCATATTCCTGTGCAAAGTGTATACAGCCAGACCATTTCCTGGCCAAATGACATCACAGCAACAAACGACTGTTTGCTGCTGATGCAAGTAAACGACACAAGACATTGTGTGTAAAAGGTCGAGGGGCGTTACACCCAGGTCACACGAGGTCGTAAGGTCATTTCTCATTGTACAACAAGAAGCAAGTGTCAATGTTCCATGATGGGGAGGCTCTTCATTGCTCTGGAAATGACGAGGTTCTGGAAAGAGGTTCTGGAAAGAGGTTTGGGGTTGGAGGGGGGGAACAAAAGCAGAAAATGAGGAAGAAAATTTATATTACGATTCCATCATTTCTCTTCTTAATGAAAAAGCCAGTCCTCCGGTTTTTGAATAATAAAAAATGGGGCTGGAAAAATGGAATTCCAGGGGTGGGGGGGGAGGGGAAAAGGGGTTTGGGGCATTCAGAAGGGGAGTAGGGGGGAAGACCCTAAGGGAAGGTCAATCCCCGCTGGGGAATGAGCTGATTGGTCCTTGGAAATGAGCTATTTGATTCAAAAGGGTAAATGAGTGAGAGCGCGCGTACGTGCGTGCCTGCGTGTGTGTGTATGTGTGTGTGTGTGAGAGAGATTCACCACCATCACCATCATGGTCTTGAATCACGTGTTGGACTCGTGATCGACAGTTATTTCCCTCCAAAAGGAGAGCTCAGAGATCATATATGACCGATCTATGGGTAATGCACACCCCACCGACTCCCAGCCCAAGAGACTTGGAGTAACGACTCGCAGCGCAGCGATACTGAAATTATTTCAGCCTAACGGGATTCGAACCCGGACCGCCGTAGTAGGGGCCAGGAACTCTACCAACTGTACCATCGAGTCGTGTGTGTGTGTGTGTGTGTGTGTGTGTGTGTGTGTGTGTGTGTGTTTCCAGATCTTCCACTAACTGACACCAGACGTTTTTATTCGGCTCTTGAGACCCCTATTGGCAACACAGAGAAGAGAGAGAGAGAGAGAGAGAGAGAGAGAGAGAGAGAGAGAATAAGAGAGAAAGAGAGAAAACGCTTTGGTGGTTACTGACTTTGTGACCCCTCAGAAACCAAGTCGATGTTTTGAGGGCAGATGGCACCGTATCAAGCTTAATTATCCTTCCATTGTCATTGCTGGAGTCTCCACTTGACAGTCAAAAAAAAAAAAAAAAAAAAGAGGAGGTCCTTCTGATACTGGGCGAGGTATCCAGATGGTTTCCGGTGCTTCTGGTATCAAGTACCGGGACCAAGTACCGGGTGGTGAGAGCACCCCATGAGGAAAACTAAGTCCTTGTTTATGAAATGACACACACACACACACACACTCACATGACTCGGTGGCGCGGTTGGTAAAGCACTGGACTGGGTAGCACGATGGTGCTCGCAGTACCTGGTTCCAATCCTGCCCAGGGCCGAAATTATTTAGGTATCGCTGCGCTTCGGTTCGTTACTCTGACTTTCGTGGGCGGGGAGTTGGGTGTGGGTGTGTGTGTGTGTGTGAAAGGTCATAGCATTACCCATTAATCGGTCATACAAGGTCTGAGCTCTCTTCCGGGAGGGAAATAGCTGTCGATCACGAGTTCAACACGTGATCCAAAGACCAAGGTGAATAGACCAAGGTGAATAGACACACACACACACACACACACACACACACACACACACACACACACACACACGGGGCTCGGCATTTGGCAGAAATCCACCAGATCTACGGCTACAACAATTCTACAGGACTCCACCGGATCTACAGGACTCCACCGGACCTATAGGATTCCACCGGAGCTAGGAGACCCCATCGGAGTTATAGGACTCCACTGGATCTACAGGACTCCACCGGAGCTACAGGACTCCACCGGATCTAAAGGACTCCACTGGATCTACAGAACTCCACCGCGCTATTGACAAAATGCCACAATTTGCTTACTTTAGAAAAAGAACGATCTTTCAAATGTTATTTCTTTTGTATACTAAGATTTCTTTATAAAAATTATTAGATTGATATTCATCATATATATCTCCCAAATAAAAAATATTATTTTTTATCAATAAAAAAAGAAAAAAATTCTCGCAGCCCCATTTTCATTGTTCATTTATTTGTTCATTTATTTATTTATTTTTACTATTTGATATGATGAACTTTCCTTCCTGGAAGTCAGAGATCGACGAACTCGACGTCGCGTTACTTCGACAGAACCGAAGAACCCCAAAGACCGACTTCGACAAGACAACGAAGTTCCTTCCCCGTTTTCTTCGGCAGGAGCAAGAAGGGCACCTTTATCTCAAGCTAGTGCCATCGCCTTGCCCAGCGGTGGTATTGGGGAACACTGATAAGGCGAAATGTACAGTGTTCAGTTCCGTGGGAAAGGGGGTAGAAGAGGCGTAGACCATACGCACACAAGAAGCGAGGGTGCTATCAGACTTGGTCTCGATACAATTTGTCGCCACGCGCAACAAGACACTTTTGTGATAAGTCTACAGTTCTGACAACAAAACCAATGTCAATTTCTACAGCAGCGTATATATATACATAAAATACATGTATAATGACGTCATCAGCAGGAACGGTATCAGAATCATGACATTATCGATATGTGCTATGACGTTATAATAAAAATGACGTCATCAGAAACAGATACTAGAATAACGTCACTTACACGAGTGATGCCGTCAGAATCACACTTATGACGTCATGGGTATAATTGATGACGTCAGATTCACAATAATGACGTCACCAGCGCAAGCGATGTCATAACAATGACGTCATCAACAGTAGCGTTGACGTCATCAATACAAATGATACATATTAGCGAGATCAACGCGTGCAAGATATCAATGACATCAATATTTGTTTTATATTTATTCTGGGTGTTGGCAGGTTATTTTATTCAACACAGGGACGTCAATGGACGATAAAGGGAGCAAACGATAGATTTCCTCGTCAATATCTCTTCCTTCTGCCTAATAAGCTGATCACCATGCAGGGACTGTAAGGTCTGTGTGGACACGCTTTTGCATAGTCTATTTTGGTTGGTGTCGTCTCATTTTTTTTTTTTTTTTTTTTTTAATGATGTGGTTGGGTTATGGAAACTATGATGTCCTTCCTTCCCTACTCTCTATCTCTCCCTCTGTCTTTTGCTTTCCCTCTTTGTGCTCTCTATTTTGCTCTCTCTCCCTCTCTTGCTCTCTTTCTCCTGACAACAGTAGTAGTGTTTGTGGTACACGTTCGTGTGAGCGTCGATGATGTGGTGATTGTGGCAATGGTGGTAGTGGTGGTGGTAGGTTGTGGTGATGAAGTGGCTTTTACACCATCAATGGTACGACGTATCGAAGAAAATCGCAGCAAAGAAGAAAAAATAAGTGAAAAAATTGGATCACACAAAAGAAATAAAAGAAATATTCTCAGCCACCGAAATCCACGACTGAAGAAACAAAAAAAAATGCTATTCGCCCGGATGTTTCAAGAACTGTCTGATCACCAATCCCACCAACCAACGCCACCCTCACCACCACCACCTCGCTCCCGGATCAATTTTCAGATATATTCTGGAGAATGTAGTCACGATAGGTTCCAACTCGGAAGCAAGCATGGCATGACGGATGCCCGTTTTTTTTTTTTTTTCAAGCAGTTCCAGATTCGTAATACTATTATAAGCCATATGTGTGTATAGATGTATATATATATATTATATATATATATATATATCGTTTTGCTGCCTGTGTCGCTTCTTACCATCACAATCAACTCTATTATCAACTCTCACCAACACCACAATACACAGGAGAAGCACCATCACTATCACCAAGACCAATAGCCCAATCCTCCACCACAACTAGCCCTATCACCACCATCACCACCACCACCATCACCATCACCACCACCTTCTCTTGCTTTCTGAGTACGTCTTTCTCCAGCAGGGAACCCACGTCTCGCATTCACAGGACGACCTCCTCTATCTCTATTCTTCGTCCCTTGTCCTTGTCCATTGTCCCTCCCTGTCCCACGTCTATTTTCCCTGTCCATTCTCACCGTCTCTGGTCAACTGTCTTCCTATCCTTTGGCCCCTGTCCCCTGTCCATTTAGCTTCAGAATCTGCTCACCAGGGCGCGTCTCTATTATAATTTCCTGTCCTTTCTCTAGCCTCTGTATCTGTCCATTTTCCTCTTCCCTGTCTGTCAGCCTTACCCCCGTCTCCTGTCTCCCACTCGAAGACAATAAAACTCCACCCACTCACACTCCGTTTTCTATGCGGCAGCTCGTCCTCGGACCTCGTCCTTCAAGAACCACTTGTCCTTCAATGCAGCTACTGTAATCCTGAGGAGGACTCTCGAGTACTTTTTTGTTCTTCAGAGTTCACGAATCTTACTGAAAGGCTGTAATTGGCAGTTGTTCTCTTACGAGTGTGGCTGAGGAAGCGAGTGGGTGAGGTGAGGTGGTGGGGTGAGGTGGTGGGGTGAGGTGAGGTGGGTGAACGAATGAAAGACTGCATGGGTGATACACACACACACACACACACAGACACACACACACACACACACACACACACACACGAAATCATTTCAGTATCGCTGCGCTGCGAGTCGTTACTCCAACTCTCGTGGGCGGGGAGTTGGGTGTGTGTGTGTGTGCGTGTAAGGTCATAGCATTACCCATAGATCGGTCATATATGAGCTCTGAGCTCTCTTCCGTGAGGGAAATAGCTGTCGATCACGAGTCCAATACGTGATCCAAGACAATGGTGAATCTCTCTCCCTCCCTCCCTCTCTCTCTCTCTCTCTCTCTCACACACACACACACACAGACAGACACAAACACACACACACAAACACACACACACACACATATATATATATATGTATATATATATATATATATATATATATATATATATATATATATATATATATATATATATATATATATTCACAAATATTCCAGTTTCTTTATCAATCTTTTACGAGATACCTTACCAAATACTTCCCCTAGATCCATGTATGCACAGTCCACCCAGCCGCCTCCCTTGCAACACTCCGAAGGCTTCTGAGCAAAAACTCAAACAAGTTTGTGACACACGAGTCCTTCCGTCTGTGAATCCAAATTGGCTCATCTGTCATAAACATTTCACACATTTGTCTTTTACAATCCTTTCACACAAATTTTTGCTACTGTAGTGGTCAAGGGCGTGTGTGTGTGTATGTGCGTGTGTGTGCGTGTGTGTGTGAGAGAGAGAGAGAGTCACCAAGGTCTTGGATCACGTGTTCGACTCGTGATCGACAGCTATTTCCCACCCGGAAGAGAGCTCAGAGCTCATATATGACCGACCTATGGGTAATGCTGTGGCCTGACACGAACACACATACAACCAACTCCCCGCCCACGAGAATTGGAGTTGCGACTCGTAGCGCAGCGATATTGAAATTATTTCGGCCCTGGGCGGGATTCGAACTCGGACCACTTTAATAGTTGTCGCGAAAGCTACGACTGCGCCAACGAGTCGTGTGTGTGTGTGTGTGTGTGTGTGTGTGTGTGTGTGTGTGTGTGTGTGTGTGTGTGTGTGTGTGTGTGTGTGTGTGTGATTAACCAAGGTCTTGGATCACGTGTTCGACTCGTGATCGACAGCTATTTCCCTCCCGGAAGAGAGCTCAGAGCTCATATATGACCGACCTATGGGTAATGCAGTGCCCTGACACGCACACACATACAACCAACTCCTCGCCCACGAGAGTTGGAGTTACGACTCGTAGCGCAGCGATACTGGAATTATTTCAGCCCTGGGCGGAATTCGAACTCGGACCACTTTAGCAGTTGTCTCGAAAGCTACGACTGCACCAGCGAGTCGTGTGTGTGTGTGTGTGTGTGTGTGTGTGTGTGTGTGTGTGTGTGTGTGTGTGTGTGTTTACCAAATGTAAGAATAGTAAAGGAGCAACGCTCGAGAGGTCCTTCTCTCTCTCTCCCTCTCTCTCTCTCAATACCTTCTCTTTTGGATATTACAGCAGACTCTATCCAATAGCCGTCCCGAGACTGAAAGGGGTACCAAACTGTCGCAGTCTCCTTCAGACCGGTGAGCGACCCCTTCAGCTGAATAAAATCTCCTAATTTTAGCCAGAATAAAATCGCTGAAGAATCTCTACGTGTGGGGTGGGAGAGGGTAACAAACCA
>NC_134785.1:49442555-49460055 GCF_046742065.1 Oratosquilla oratoria | reverse complement strand
ATAGGAAAGGGGAAATGCCATAAGAAGGGTTGATTTTCCTCTCGAACGACATATATAAACTGTCGAAACGTGATCCCGCATTGTAGGCTATACGATACCGGACCCCGAGGGGCTGGATCTATCACTTCTCCCCCCACCCACAATACCTCCCCCCACCCCCACAATACTTCCCCCAACCCCCACATAACCTCTCGCCACTTCCACCCCCCTCCTCGAAAGATTCTCGTAATAAAGACCACCATTGCTAGTTTTACTATGAGGCACTAGGAATTTCATAGAAAGGAGTTGCTAACTTAGTTATATGTTAACTAAGTTTAGTATGGAAATGAAGAAAGAAAATCTTATGAATAGGTTTACTGATTTAAAGTACTTGTGTAATGGATAGCATGTACTTGTAATTATAGTTATTGTGCAGTACTTTTTTTTCATTTCTATCAGGAAGAGGAGGAGGAAGAGGAAGAGGAGGAGGAGGATAACAACGAAGAGGACGAAGAAAATAGGAAAGAGTAGAAAGAAGAGGACGAGGATAAAAAGAAAGAGGACAAAGAGAATAGGAAAGAGGAGAGAGAAGAGGAGGAGGACAAGGAGGTGGAAGAAGAGAAGGAGAAAGAGGAGGAAAAGAAAAAGAGGAGGAGGAGGAGGAAGATGAGGAAGAAGAGGAGGAGAAGTGCATTATTCTCATAGCAGTGGGGCAGTTAACAAGTCTCTATTTCCTCTTCCTCCTCCTTCTTCTCTTCCTCCTCCTCCTCCTTCTCTTCCTCCTCCTCCTCCTCCTTCTCCTCCGAAGCTTCGCGAGAAATCTTCATTAAGATCCGCTTGTGGAATTTGAAGCTAATGTTCTTCTCGCCCCTCCCCCTCCCCCCAATTCCCCCCCTTCCCCCAATTCCCTCCCCACCCCCGCCATCGTGGGCTGTCTCCCAACATTGCCACCATTAACACCCCTGCCACCCTTATCACCATATCACTGTCACCATAATCACCAACATGTCATTATCACTATCATCATCATCTTCAGTGTCACCATTATATCCCGATCCCTGTCACCATCACTACCATATTACTATCACCATCACCATTATCATTACAATTACCACCATCATCACTATCCCCATCCACCACCACCATATCATCATTACATTTATTTTCTTATTATTTATTTGTTATTTTATTATTTATTTATATATCTACTTATCGCGATTGTTTCTTTACCTAAAACAAATGAAATCAAGAGACGTAATGTGAAATCATTTCATTAAAACAAACTGAATATTCCTCAAATTTCTTAATAGAATCACCTAACGGCAGCAAAAATAAACAGAAAGGCATGGCTTCGGAGGTCCAAAGCTTGAACGAGATCAAGAACGGCCGAGACCCAAATCGGCGGCCAATTAAATCGCCTGCCAGAATAAAATATATAAAGTATGTGAGGTTGTTTGCGCCCACCTAGACATACAATAATACCTTCCGTTTTCTTTTTCTTTTTTGTTTTTGTTTTGGGGGGGAGGGGGGAGGGAGAAAAACTATTTCCAAAATTTATGCCAAATGAAATTTTCTTTCGGCCCTACATGACGGCAGGGCTAATTGCTACAAGGCTGTTAAAACGGATACGGGGATAAAACTCGGACCAAATTTGACTTTTTTTTTTTCCCACAGACCACACACTCCCAACGCTTTGAAATAATTTACGAAAGCTCACTTGATGAGTGGTTTTAAAGACATAGTATGTATATATATATATATATATATATATATATATATATATATATATATATACATATATATATATATGAGTGCGTGTGTGCGAGTGTGTGTGTGTGTGTGTGTGTGTGTGTGTGTGTGTGTGTGTGTGTGTGTGTGTGTGTGTGCGTGTATCAGATTTATTCCAGCTAAATGACAAAGTTCAAATTATTTCACCAAATATATCGATTAGAATCGTCTGATATTAACTAGAATAAAATCTAAAGAGTACGTCAGCGTGTTTCTGAAAGGACCTCAAACATCGAGAAACAAACTGGAGTTGTTGAAGTTATATTAACAACATGGGTCAGTGGAGACAACACACCCAGCTTGCTGGCTCAGCTTCCATTCATCTGCGGGTACGTGACACCCCGAACGTAAGCACACACCTTTAACACAAGTTTCACGAACTGAACGTCACATGGAAGGACTTTTTATCCCACCCCTGTGGACCGGAGGCACGTAGAATTCTCTCAGTTACCTCTCAAAAGAAGAACGATGGTAATTTTTTACTTCTACTCTTCCTCCGTTCTGATGCTTTCATTCTTACATATCTCCTTAACCACTTGCACGACCCCGCCCTTACTGTGGGATGCCCCCAAAGGAAAGAATCGCTAGTTACTGCGGACAACAACTCCATTCTCTCACAGTTGAACATTCAACTATAAGCGGCTAATGGAATAAACATGAATGTCTATTTCAATTTCCATTTCGAGAATCTTGTATGTGGTAAACTTTTTCTCCATCCTCCTCCTCCTCTTCCTCCTCCTCCTCCTCCTCCTCCTCCTCCCTTCGACTCTGTTGTGCCACGTATATCACATTTACTGTAATTCTTTTTTCATTTTTACTTTTTTCTTTTTGTTGTTACAGAGTAAAGAGTGTTTTAACAAGTCCAGTGAACTGAGTCGACAGATATTGTGTATATATCTATATGTAATTATACGTGTATATCTGTATCAGAGGAACCTCTATTTACTGCAGAAGGATTCTCTACTTCCCACCGAAGGATTCTTTATTCCGCAAAGGAAGATCCTCTTATCCCACCGAAGGATCACCTACTCCCCACAGGAGGATCCTTTCATTCCTACTGAGGGATCTTCTTCCAAAGGATTATTTCATCCTCACCGGAGGATTCTTTAATCCTCACTGAAGGATCCTTTCCTCCCCAGCAGAGGATCATCTCCTACCGGAAGATCCTCTCATCTACACAAAAGAATCCTCTTGTACCTCCTAAGGATCCTTTCCTCACCACCAGAGGATCCTTCACGCCCCAGCAGAGGATCCTCACCTCCTACCGGAAGATCCCCTCATCTACACTGAAGAATCCTCTTCTCCCTCGTGAGGATCCTTTTTCCTCTGTGGAGGATCCTTCACTCCCCACCAGAGGATCCTATTTCTACCGGAATATGACTTCATCCACAACGAAGAATCCTCTTGTCCCCCCTGAGGATCCTTTTCCCTCTGTGGATGCTCCTTCACTCACCCCAGCGAATAACTTACCTGTGAAGAAGAGGAGTCCGGCAGGGTGCCGCGTCTTGAAGGAGAGCGTAATCTCGTCCGCCTGCGAGGCCAAAGGTTCTCCGCCACTCCTTCTGAGGTCCCACCAGAGGAACTCGCGTCCTCTGAAGGTGGCCTCACGAGGGGTCTCCTCTGCGAAGAAGAAGAAAGAAAAAGTTTAGCCGAAGAACTCAAAAAAAAAAAAAAAAAAAAAAAAAAAAAAAAAAAAAAAACCTATCATCACCTGTCACCTCAGGGTCCGGTGCAAATGGATTTATACAAAAGTCAATTGTAGATAGAAAGTCTAATGATAGATGGATAAATGCACACATAAATAAGCAAATAGATTAATTAACCATTTAAACACACGCTGGTTTCAGGAGACTGAGCAATTATCAGTTCCTCAATTTCTTCCACCCTTATCAATGTGTCGACGACCGAGAGTTATTTTGAGGAACGCAAAACCTTAGATACATCAATACAAAAGTAAGTTACATTACTACACAAGTGACAGAAGAGTCAGGAGACATTCCAGGCTCAGAAACATAGAAATGAAGGAAAGAAAGAAGTACTGAGCCAATGTTTTACAAAGAGAAAGAAAATCTACAGAAACTGCTTACATCAGTACAGATTATGATCTATAGTGATAGACACACATAAATGTATATATATATATATATATATATATATATATATATATATATATATATATGTGTGTGTGTGCGTGTGTGTGTGTGTGTGTGCGTGTGTGTGTGTGTGCGTGTGTGTGTGTGTGTGTGTTTGTTGGCGTGTGCGTCCCTGTACGTGTGCATTTGTGAAAAATAAGATTAGAGAAGATAAAATTATAATAACAATATAATACAAACTGGTAGATAAACCAATTATTAAGCAACAGCGTTCCATCCATAACTTCATCATCACTTCAGACAAGAGACAGATAAGATAAGATGATAATAATGATCGAATATAATAACACAAACAGGTAGATAAAAACACAAACAGGCAGATAATCCAATCATTAGGCAGGAGCGTTTCATCCATAACTTCATCATCACTTTAGACAAGAGAGAGAGTTGCTGGTCCGCTCGACAGCACAAGGAAGCAAACGTGCGTGTAAAAGCGATCAATCCCACATTGCCGTCTCGGTTTCTGAGTATCGCCTCTGCAATGCCAGCGTACCGACGTCGATTCAGGTATCGATCTCGGGCAACATCGAAGGCGGTACCAGAGGCTACCGGTACCTATTGGTACCCCTGTAAGTCTGGGTTCTCCGTGAGGGTAAGGATACCAAACTTGGTTTGCGGTAATTATTGTACCATCGCAGGTATCGATTTGGGATCTGACCGAAGGCGGTACAAGGAAGGTACTCGAGTTTATGGTACCTTCAGGTACCTGGTACCCCTGGGAATAAGCCCCGAATACTTTGGACTCAAGACTGCAAATCTGGCGGAAGATAGTCATCGTACCATTGCGTGTCAGGAGAATGAATATCGTGAAACTGCGTTCAAACAACAACTCCGCAAACGATCGCATGGTCATCTGTAATTACAGGTCCAGTTGTTTTGACACCTGTCTTCCAGTCCGCAACACCTGTCAGTCGGAACTCCCAACACCTGTCAGGAGATGCACGGCACCTGTCAGGTGGTCGGCAGCGCCTGTCAGCAGGGCTGGTTTCCCGTCAGGACCTATACAGGTGTCGACAGGGGTTAAGTATTTGCCAGAATAAAATATACAGTTGTCAACAGCTGTTACCATGACCTGAACGACACTAAACAGGACCCAAACAAATGTCAACAGCGTTAGTCAACAGAACACGAACATCTGTCTTAAGAACATCTGTTATAGATCTGAGCACCTCTTGGTATTACCGAAACATCTGTTAACCAAACCCCAAAATCTGTCCACGAGGTCTAAACATCTGTTTTTGAAACCCAAGCATCTGTCGGTATTCTCAAAACACCTGTTAGCCGATCCCAAACATCTGTCTTCAGAACACCTGTTTTCGAGACCTGAACACCTGTCATCTGTGGGTAATCCCCTAATAACTTTTGTTTTCAGGACAAAGACACCTGTGTTTGATATCTGTCAACACTCTCTAAACACCTGTTAGACGAATTTAAACACCTGTTTGACGAAGTTGAACACCTGTTAGACAAAGCTAAACACCTGTACCAAAGTCATACACTTGGCAACACACTAAACATGTATGATCAGTCCTTGATCCCTATCAGTCAGCTTGACACCTGTCTGCACATCTGTCAAATGGACACGAACACAGATGTTCGCTAACACAACATGATATATTGGAAATACAATACCCGATACAATCATACAACTACATCTGCATCCATGACCACATCCAACATCCATATGTTCTAGCAAGGAAGTATATGTCATCCATATCATTCCATCATCCACTCTAACATCACCCAGAAACATTCTCCGTAGACATCTTCATCACCCATACATTGTCCATACATTATCCATGCATTACCAATATATCAGCCATACATCGCCCATATATCAGCCATACATTAACAATACATCACCCATATACCCATACATTACCAATATATCACCTATACATTACCCATACATTACCAATATATCATCCGTACATTACCAATACATCACCCATACATTACCCCCATATATCACCCATACACATTACCCACAAATTTGCATCATAATAAAAACATCACACAATTTCAAGAACTCACCCATTGCCTTCCCCATATATTTCACCCAGAACCATATCAACCCCCGTATACGTCACCCAAATCATAATATTTATCACAACTAACAACATCGCCCCTGAGACGCCATTACCAATATCAACCACAACCCGTCTATTTCCCATAAATTGATTATTGATCAAACTTAGGCCAGGATGGGTTTCACTACAGCCAAAACCCGGCACCTTGGCCCTATGTTCTAGGACAGCAGGGGCAAGTGGCAGACACCAATGACCACACACATCACCATACCGGACACCATAAGTAAAACTATAAACGCGATCAACACCATCTCAGCCTCCCTTCTACCCCCTCCACCACCTCCCTCCCCTCCACCACTCCCTCCAACATCAATCCTTCAATCTCCATCCAATCTTTTGTTGCTAAAGACACTCTACATGGCTACAGAAGATAGTGTGTATGAGAGATGCAAGGGGAGGGAAAGGGAGGGAAGGGGAGGAAGGGGAGAAGGTAGAGGGAGAGACAAGGAGGGAAGGGGAGGAAGGGGAGAGAAGGGAATGGAAGGGGAGGAAGAGAAAGGGAGGGAAAGGGAGGGAAGGGGAGGGAAGGGGAGAGTGGAGGGGTAGAGAGACAGACGGAGAGAGAAGGAGAGGAAGGGGAGGAAGGGGAGGAAGGGGAGAGAGGGGAGGGAAAGGGCTGGAAGGAGAGGAAGAAGAGGATGAAGGAGAGAGAAGGGGATGGAAGGGGATGGAAAGGGAGGAAGGGGAGAAAGGGGAATAAGGGAGGAAGGAAGGGGAGGTGGAAGAAGGGGAGGAAAGGGAGGGTAAGGGAGGGTAAGGGAGGGTAAGGGAGGAAGGAAAAGAAGGGAGGAAGGAGGGAGGAAGGGGAATAAGGGAGGAAGGAAGGAGGGGGAGAAGGGGAGGAATGGGAGGAAAGGAGGGAAAGGGAGGGAAGGAGAAGAGAGATGAGGGAAGGAGAAGAAGAGAGGGGGAGGGAAGTGGAGGAAGAGGAGGTATCCGTACGTCATGTGACGTAATCTTGTGTGACAAAGTTGTGACGTGATATCATGATACGGTAATGACGTCATCGGACGTGACGCGGGCCTGACAAGCAGCACCGTGGCCTCGGTGTGACGTCACTTGACATGGACGTCTCGTGTGACGTCGTGTCACGTGGTGTGACGTGGCGTGACGTGGTGTGACGTCACACGGTGTTACTACGGTGGGAAAGGGCACGGGGCACAAGCTTGACAATCCGACAGACTATTTCCTGCCTTTGATGGAAAAAAGTTGGATCAGGATGAGGAAGAGGAGGAGGAGGAGGGCATAGAGGATGGGGTAGACGAGGAGGAATAAAGAGAGGAGAAAGAGAAGCAAGAGAAGGAGAAAGTCGAAGAGGAAGATATGGAGGAAGAGGAAAAGGAGGAGGAGGAGGAGGAGGAAGAAGAGTAGAAGTGGAGGGAGAGGAGGAGGAGGAAATGGAAGAAGAGGTTCATTAGGAGGAAGAAGAGGAGGAGGAATGGGAATAAGAGGAGGAAGGGGAAGAAGAAGAGTGTGAGGGAGAGGAGGGAGAGAGTGAGGGAGACGGGAGGGAGGGAGAGAGGAGGGAGGAGGGAGAAAGGAGGGAGGGGGGGGGAGGGAGGAGAGTGGGAGGGAGGGAGGGAGGGAGGAAGGGGGGAAAGAGGGAAGGAGGGAGAGAGGTAGAGAAGAAGAGAGGGAGGGAGGAAAGGAGGAGGGAGGGAAGGGGAGAGGGAGGGTGGAGGGAGAGAGGGAGGAAGGAGAGAGAGGGAGGCTGGGAGAGAGAGAGAGAGAGAGAGAGAGAGAGAGAGATAGATAGAGAGAGAGAGGGAGAGAGAGAGAGAGAGAGAGAGAGAGAGAGAGAGAGAGAGAGAGAGAGAGAGAGAGAGAGAGAGAGAGAGAGAGGAATGGATCGAGGAAGCGAGGAATGGATCGAGGGTCAAATGTACCTAGATGGACGGAGGAGAGGAAGGATTTTCTGATGTCCGAATGTTTTCTGGGAAGGTATGCAGCGACCCTAGGGCTCACATGTACAGTAGTTCGACCATCGCAATGTCATCCCGGAGCGCATACATACAATCACAAACACACGCACAAACACACGCACACACAAATATCGCTTAGAAATGGATTGATATACATGTGTGTGTGTGTGTGTGTGTGTGTGTGTGTGTGTGTGTGTGTGTGTGTGTGTGTGTGTGTGTGTGTGTGATTCACCATGGTCTTGGATCACGTGGTGGACTCGTGATCGAGAGCTATTACCCTCCCGGAAGAGAGTACAGAGCTCATATATGATCGATCTATGGGTAATACTGTGATCTTACACGCATACACACACACCCAACTCCCCGCCCACGAGAGTTGGAGTAACGAATCGCAGCGCAGCGATACTGAAAATATTTCAGACCTGGGCGGGATTCGAACACGGACCGCCGTAGTGGCTAGCGAGAACTCTAACCACCGCGCCATCGAGTGTTTGTGTGTGTGTGTTAATGTGTGTGTGTGTGTGTGTGTGTGTGTGTGTGTGTGTGTGTGTGTGTGTGTGTGTGTGTGTGTGTTAGTGTGTATGTGTGTGTGTTAGGGTGTGTGTGTGTGTGTGTGTGTGTGTGTGTGTGTGTGTGTGTGTTAGGGTGTGTGTGTGTGTGTGAGTGTGTGTGTGTGTGTGTGTGTGTGTGTGTGTGTGTGTGTGTGTGTGTGTGTGTGTGTGTGTGTGAGTGTGTGTGTGTGTGAGTGTGTGTGTGTGTGTGTGTGAGTGTGTGTGTGTGAGTGTGTGTGTGTGTATGTGTGTTTTAGTGTGCGTGTGTGTGCGTGTGTGTGAACAGACACACGTGAGCGTTTGTACACAAGTTCGTACATAATCTAGAACTTACATTGTGCAATAACGAAAAGACTAATCTAGCGACACAATGTGCCTATGCCTCTTGTCTTTGCGTTCTAGATTCTAAGTAATGTGAGTCTTTCTAGATATTCATAACAAGTCACTCGTGTTCTGATCTAAAATGTAAATTAATTGTTTTGAAAATCTAAGGCTTAGAGGTCTTAGCACAAAGAGAGAGAGAGAGAGAGAGAGAGAGAGAGAGAGAGAGAGAGAGAGAGAGAGAGAGAGAGAGAGAGAGAGAGAGAGAGGGAGAGAGAGAGAGAGCGAGAGAGAGAGAGAGAGAGAGAGAGAGAGAGAGAGAGAGAGAGAGCGAGAGAGAGAGAGAGCGAGAGAGAGAGAAATAGAAAGGAAGAGAGAAATAGAGATAAAGAGAGACAGACAGATAGAGAAAGAGGAAAAGAGAGAGATGGTAGGGGGAGGGAGAGAAGCAAAGGTCAAGACTGCATTATTCAGTATCAGACTACCGTTGTCTTGTAATCCGCGACAACGACGACGACGACGACGACGACGACGACGACGACGACGAGGAAGATCGAAGTCAAAGAAAACGAGGGTCCGCGAAGCTACAGTCACTTGTTCGGAGGTAAGGATACCTAAAGAAAACGGTGGGTGGGCCTAAGGGTGCTATGGAGCCATGACAACCACTACCAAAAATGAATAGATCAATCTCCACAATCACTAGTTCTGAACTCAGCAACTCTCAATCGTATGCATGACCTCAGTAATGGCATGTGGCATGTGGCAGGTGGCATGTGGCATGTGGCAGGTGGCATGTGGCAGGTGGCATGAGCGTTTCTACTTGTTTCCTTTAATGTATCTTCTTATCTTTTATATATGAGGAAACACAACAGTGGATTTGCCTGAGTTTATTCCTCAGAGGGATGTTTTACATGACGAAAAGTGGCGAAAGTGTCTGTGTGACTATTCATCATGACGAAAAGTGGCGAAAGTGTCTGTGTGACTCTTCATCCTCGTGGTCTGGTCTTCTGTCTCTGTCCCCCCTGAGTCCGCTTACAAAACCGCGTCTCCGATGGCGAATTAGAAAAAACACTGCTGGTTTAAGGATACCGTGCTCGACTGCTAACTCAGTGGTCTTAATTCTAGTCCCCGCCAAGGGTTGAAAGGCGTCACAACAATGCAAGTCGGCACCCAGCACCGGTGGGCAAGGCGTTGGGTATGTATGTGTGTATGTGTAAGGTGACAGTATTATCCAATAGACCGGGCCATAAACGACCTCTAAGCTCTCATCCGGAAGGGTAATAGCTGTCGACCACGAATCCAACACGTGATCCAAGAGCGTGGTGAATCACGTACATGCACAATAGACGTCAGGAGCGACGGGGAAGGAGTTATGCATCGGATAAGGACATCGACGATCGCAAGAGAGAGAGAGGGCGACGACCGGACCCGCGCGCGGAGAGGCGGTTTCGTAAGCGGACCCAGGGGGGACATGGACAGAAAACCTCGAGGATGTGCGTGTCAGGTCACAGTATTACCCATAAATCGGTCATATATGAGCTCTCTTCCGGGAGGGAAATAGCTGTCGATCACGAGTCCAGCACGTGGTCCAAGACAATGGTGAATCTCATACACACACGCACGCACACACACACACACACACACACACACATGCACACACACGCACACACACACACGCACACACACACACATACACACACACACGTGTATTTATGCGTGTGAGCTAACATGCTGAAATGTCAAATCCCAAATGTTAATCCTGCATTGAATTGCGACCTGATCTCTGCTTGGGCTGAAAAACAAGGTCAATACAGAGACGTCACACGCAAATGCATAAAATCCCTTCAATTGTAATAATCCTCATATTCATATCTTTCAGCATTTCATAGGTAATCTTCGTTTCATCTTGCCTTTAGGCCCCTTCCCTTCACTTCCTTTTCCTTTCCCCTTCTCCTTTCCCTTCCTCTCTCATCCCTTATCTTCCCTTCCTCGCTGATTTCCCTTTCCTTACCTTCCCCTCCTCTCCCTTTCCTTCCCCTCTTCTACCTTCCCTTTCTCTTCCTTTTCTTTCCCTTCCTCTCTTACCTTCCCTTCCTCTCTTCTTTCCCCTCCCTTACCTTCCCTTCCTTTTCCTTTCCCTTACCTTAACTTCCTCGTCCTTCCTTCCCTTCCTTTCTTCACTCCTTCCTTCCCTTTACCTCCCGTACCTTCCCTTTCCCTTCCCTTTCTTCTCCTTACCTTTTCACTGCTTTTCACGAAACCACTGATAAAAAAACCCACAATATGTCTTTTGCAACAAATATTGTTCTTTCACATTTCCACTAGACACTAATATAACCTTATTTTTATTATATTTCATTTTGTAATATTTCATTCTACTTTATTTCATTTATCTATTTATCAATCTACATCAACTACATACATGAATATCAAATCCTTCATTATTTTCTAATCCTAACTTCCTTCCTCTACGTATTACTCTTCCCTTAACCTCTTTCTAGAATCCTATTTTGTTTTTCTAGATACTTCTCCTTTCAATATCAGAAATCTCTTTTAAGTTGCCTCAACTTACATATCTCTAGTATACATTTCTCCTATTCCTAGGAATACCGTTCTATCTTATCACCATCTTTTTCTCTAGTTACAGCCATTTCCACTTTTCTAGAATTTCTCTTTCTTCGTGGAACACAGTCACCATCCAAGCATTCGTTTCCTTTCTAGGATTGTTTTTTATTTATTGATTTATCTATTTATTTATTTATTTATTTATTTATTTATTTTCCTCTCATACTCTTTGGGCACCTTTCCTCCCTCTTTCTAGAAACCACTTAGTCGCGTCCTCCACTAGTATTAGCTTAGTTCCCCAGTCCTCTCTTCCTAGAACTCACAGCCAATACCACTTACTAGACACCAACATTTTTTCCCCGTAACCTAGACGTGTGGCCTCCAACAACACCCTCTCCCCATTCCTAGAAATGCAATTTCTTTTTTTCCGTAGCTTAGATGAGGTTAGCTACCACTTCATGGTGAATGGTAATCGTCCGTAAAAAAAAAAAAAAAAAAAAAAAAAAAAAAATTAAAACAAACTCCAAATCTCTTTTTTTTTTTTTAAGGCTATCGACCTGTAAGGGGGTCATTAAGCCTGGTGTGAAGTTGTTCAGTCACTACCTTTTTTCGTTTTCTTCGTGATGTTTGTTATTGAATTTCCACCCGCCATGACATAAATTAAACATAATCAATATTTCATTACTTTGTACATTTATACAATAATATTATATTCAGATACTTTTCACCTTATAAGGGCTATCCTAGCATGTGGAAACATTATTTACAATACATAATTTGATTATCATGGACACGCACAATGGTTTGCCCAATCATAGTAATTTTATTTGACAAAAATGCTATATACGTTAAGGGGACACTACAGTACTGGCGTGTTGCCACGACTAACACTGAAACTATCCCACCGCGCGCTCACCTTCCTTCTCTTGTCCACTGACACCACTGACTAATGCCACTAACGAGCACTTCATGTTGTAGCAATTTCTTGGTTTGTTTCTGAGCTTCTCGCTCGCCATCACGTGACCTATTTGGGTCGTAGATTAGTACACGCGAGATGGTAATCTCCTTAACGTTTTCAGTTCCAAGAGACCCAGAAAAAGAAAAATATATATACATGCACACACACACACATACACACACACATATATATATATATATATATATATATATATATATATATATATATATATATATATACATTACGATTGGTGATGGTAGCTGGTAATGACCATGGAACTGCCTGGTGTAGGCCTTATGGTCTCTTGCAGTTTCCTTCATCCCTATGTTCTTATGTTCAATGACATCACCTGAGTCTTCAGTCTTCCAGACTCTTCTTCTTTATCCATCTCCCAGTCTCCAGATCCTCGGGGTCTAAATCTCCAGAGTAACGTGTCTTCCCGGTCACCCCGTCTTCCAGGACTCTCAGTTTCCAGTCGCCTGGATCCTCCTGTCTCCATTATCCGTGGCTTCTTGGCTATCATTCCAGAAGTCTCTGGTCTCCAAGTCTTTCTTTCCATCCGGGGCACCGGGTCTCCAAGTCTCCGGGAGCTTCTGGTATTCGGGAGCTTCTGGTCTTCGGGAGCTTCTGGTCTTCGGGAGCTTCTGGTCTTCGGGAGCTTCTGGTCTTCGGGAGCTTCTGGTCTTCGGGAGCTTCTGGTCTTCGGGAGCTTCTGGTCTTCGGGAGCTTCTGGTCTTCGGGAGCTGAGAGAGGACAGTTAAAACTGGCCCATAATCTACCAAAACTCTACAAATACGTCTTTTTGTTAAGTGTCTGGAGTATCTATAAATATACCGGTTCATTTATAAAAAAAAAATGTTACAGATATGTATTAAAAGAATGTACAGCGAATATTAAATACTGTAAATATGTGTACTTACACATGTACAATCGTATGTACACGCTCGATCAAACATGTATGTATACAGTTTATACAAACACACGCACGCACATATACATATGTACACAAGAGCATACAATACGCTCACACGCACACGCACACACGCATTCAGAATAATACAAATATTTTGACTTATACTCATCAATCATTTCCTCATTCTTCTCCTTCTCTTCCTCCTCCCACTCAATCTCTTCCTCCTCTTTCTCATCTCTCTTCTTCTCCCCCTCTTCCTTCATCTCCTCCTCCACTTCCTCATCCTTATCCTCTCATTCCTCCTTCCTCCGCTTCCTCTCCCTCATCTCTCTTCTCATCCTCTCCTTCCTCATCCTTATCCTTCTATTCATCCTCCTCTTCCTTCAACTTCTCTTTTCCTTCTTCTCCTCCTCCTCCTTTCCTTCCTCCTCCATCTTCCCTTCCTCCTCCATCTTCTCCTCCTCATCTCTTTTCTCCTCCTCCTCTTCCTTCATCTCCTCCTCTCCTTCCTCACCCTTTTCCTTCCATTCCTTCTCCTCCTCCCTCTACCCCGTCCCTCTCCTCCCCTTTCCTCCTCATCCTTATCCTCCCCTTCCTCCTTCTCCCTCTTCCTCATCTCTCTTCTGCTCCCCCTCTTCCTTCTTCTCCTCCTCCCCTTCCTCACTCTTTTCCTTCCATTCCTCCTCCTCTTCCTTCTCCTCCTCATCCACCTCCTTCTTCTTCTTCCATTGTTTGTCGCACAAAAGCCAAACATTTGTCTTAGGTAAGCGGCGGATTGCCGGACGATATTCGTATAAGAATTTGTCATCGAGACAATAATCAAATAAAAGTCCCGCAGAAACTCTTCGCCAAAGGTTTACGCCAGAAAGATGAAGAAGAAGAAGAAAAAAAGGACTCGCAATTTTCGATTCATGTATTATTGCTGCATCATTTTCGACTTCATCGTTCTTTCTTTTATTTTTCATTGTTGTTGTTGTCGTCGTTGTTATTGTTGGTATGTGAGTGTGTGTGTGTGTGTGTGTGTGTGTGTGTGTGTGTGTGTGTGTGTGTGTGTGTGTGTGTGTGTGTGTGTGTGTGTGTGTGTGCGCGTGAGTGTGTGTGTGTATGTGTGTGTGCGTGTGTATGTGTGTGTGTGCGTGTGTGTGTGTGTGCGTGTGTGTGTGTGCGTGTGTGTGTGTGTATGTATATGTATGTGCGTGTGTCTCCATGCGTATATATGTGTGTGTGTCCATGTGTATGTTTGAGTGTGCATTATTGCAAGTAAACATTACAGTATCTGGACAATATCATCAAGAAACGGGTTGATATAAAAAGAGTTGAGAGAGAGAGAGAGAGAGAGAGTAATCGCGAGAGTGAAAGAGAGAGAGAGAGACAGAGAGAGAGAGAGAGAGAGAGAGAGAGAGAGACAGAGATATAGCGAGGGAGACAGGGAGAGAGAGACAGAGAAAGAGAGAGACAGAGAGAGGGATGGCAAGAGAGAGATGGAAAGAGAGAGAGAGATGGCGAGAGAGAGGGAGAGAGAGAGAGAGAGAGAGAGAGAGAGAGAGAGAGAGAGAGAGAGAGAGAGATGACAAGAGAGAGAGAAAGAGAGATGGCAAGAGAGAGAGAAAGAGAGATGGAAAGAGAGAGAGAGAGAGATGGCAAGAGGGAGAGAGATGGCGAGAGAGAGGCAGAGAGAGAGATGGCGAGAGAGAGAGATGGCGAGAGAGAGAGATGGCAAGAGAGAGAGTGAGAGTGAGATTGAGAGAGATGGCAAGAGAGAGAGGTGGCGAGAGAGAGAGATGGAGAGAGAGAGAGAGAGAGAGAGAGAGAGAGAGAGAGAGAGAGAGAGAGAGAGAGAGAGAGAGAGAGAGAGAGAGAGAGAGAGAGAGAGAGAGAGAGAGAGAGAGAGAGAGAGAGAGAGAGAGAGAGAGAGTGAAGAACCTCCCCCCCAGAGGACTTCAGATCGCCAAAGTCTTCGTCAGTTGTTGCCCCAATCGTCGTGTGCGTTGCATTGTGGGTCTGGCGGCTGTTCAGGCAATCGATCGAGGGCGGCTGGGGCGGGGCTGGGGGAGGCTGGGGCGGGGCGGGGACAGAGCACGAGACTCGTCTCTAGACAAAAGACTCAAGGTCTCTGGACCTGATGAGATTTTTTTTTTTTTTTTGGTGGGGGAGGGCAGAAGTCTTCGTCTTTCTTCTTCTTCTACTTCACTTTCATCTTCTTCATTTTTTTCATCTTCTACTTCTTCTTCACTTTCATCTTCTTCTTCTTCACTTTCATCTTCTTCATCTTCTACTTCTTCTTCACTTTCATCTTCTTCTTCTTCTTCACTTTCATCTTCTTCTTCTTTACTTTCATCTTCTTCTCCTCCTCCTCCTCCCCTTCTTGTTCTTCTTCCACTTCTTCGTCTTCTTCTTCTTCTTTACTTTCATCTTCTTCACTTTCATCTTCTTCTACTCCTCCTCCCCCTTCTTCTTCCACTTCTTCGTCTTCTTCTACTTTTTCTTCTTCTTCTTCTTCTTCTTCTTCTTCTTCGTCTTCTTCTACTCCATATTTTTTTCTTCCTCTTCGCCTTTATCTTCTTTTCTTCATCTTCTTCTTCTTCTTCTTCCAGTTCTTCTTCTTCTTCTTTTAATCCATCTTTTTTTTCTTCCTTTTCAAGTTTATCTTCTTTTCTTCATCTTCTTTTCCTTCATCTTCTTCTTCGTCCTCTTCTTCTTCTTCTACTTCTTCTTTTACTCCATCTTTTTTCTTCCTTTCAAGTTTATCTTCTTTTCTTCATCTTCTTTTTCTACATCTTCGTCCTCTTCTTCTTCTTCTTCTTCTTCTTCTTCTTCTTCTTCTTCTTCTTCTTCTTCTTCTTCTTCTGCTGGTCTTGTCTTGGTGTGGGCGTCGGTTCGATTGACAAGAGACCGTTTTGGCTGCCACGATGATTGTCCCCACCAAGATTACCACCAGCCTCTTGAGATCCCTGTGTACAGCCGAAGCCAGATGTCTCAAACCTTGGCAATTAACACACACACACACACACACACACACACACACACACACACACACACACACACACACGTAAAAAAATATATATATATATATATAGTACACACCTATTCTGCGTACTTGTACGTTTCTTAGCCTGTGCACATGGGCGTACGTACACGGTCGTGTGCGTGGAAGGACCCCGAGATTCTATGGGCCTAAACGGGAGGCTTCAGTAAGAAGGTCATTACAGGAAATTGAAAGTTTCAGCATTCAGCGTTATTGTGTGGAGATACAATAACACCAGAGATTGATTCTTGGGCTTGTGAGTCACCCTCGATAGGATATTTGATATTTCTCTCCTAAAAAAAAAAAAAAAAAAAAAAAATCATCCAACTCTGACCTTTGGAAAAATCTCTGTCAATAGAAGGATAGAATATAGAATCAGTGGCCTTCGGTGGAAGAGAAATAATAAATAAATGAATAAATAAATAAATAAAAGGAAATCAAGATAGAATCACTAGTGAAGAAAGAAGAGCAGGAATGGGGGACAGGAGTTGTGGCCGGAAAAAAAGAAAAAAAAAAAAAAATAGCCCAAAGATATTCTTTATAAGCCCAGCAAGAGGGCCAGTTGATGCTATGTGTATATATATATATATATATATATATATATATATATATATGTATATAAATATATATATATACATATATATATATATATGTATACACACACATACACACATATATATATATATACAAATAAATGGATAAATAAATATATAGATAAATGAAAACCTAAAGAAGCGAATCAGTTGCATAAATATATGAACAAAATAATCCATGAATAAATAATGACACAAAGAAGTGAATAAATGATAAATAGAATAAAATAGATAAAGAAATGGAAAAGTAATTCGCCCTCGTCCTCTCCCCTCGCCGCAGGTCGAGTTGATGAAACCGAGAGTCAATCCAGAGTTGACGAAGCCCGGGCGGCTCCTCCTCGTAGCCAAATGTGGAGAGTAGAAATTGACCTCAGCAATCCCTGGCAGGAGGATTCTCTTCCTCCTCTTCTTGGCTATTTTTTCTTTCTCTCTCTCTCTCTCTCTCTTTTTTTTTTTCTTTTTTTTAACCCTCGGGAGCTTTTTGGCTATTTTTTTCTTTCCCTTTTTTTATTTTATTTATCATTGATTTTTATTTATTTATTTATTTATTTATTGGGACACTTGGGAGCTTCTTGGCATTTTTTTCTTTCTCTCTTTTTTATTTATTTATTATTGTATTCTTTTTTTATTTATTTATTTTTT
>NC_134785.1:49422555-49437555 GCF_046742065.1 Oratosquilla oratoria | reverse complement strand
ACAATGATTTGATGATTTGGTGTAAAAGCAAATTATCGAATCATTCCAGTCCCTTCCTATCAGGAGGCTAGGACGGTATCCCTTACAGAGGACTTCGTAGGGTGGGATTTAATGAACCATGTCCTTGGTTCAACTTTGCCGGTGGCAGGGTTCGAATTGCCATCCCCTTGATATTAGCTGAAAATATCGACGTTTTATCTCGTGGTATTATGAAATTGTTGAACCATGCCCAGGGTATGTAGGTAGAGAGCAAAGAGAATGAACTTATTAAAAAAAAAAATTTTGTTTTGTTTATTATTATTTACTTGTATATAATCCAGCGAGGTAGAACAGCGTTCCTATGATGCATCTGAAGAACGCACGGGCGGGATTCAAACTCGAAACTGACGTAAAAATCAACAAGTAAACTCAAGACGCAAATATACAAGATTCGAACCCGCGCCCAAAAAGTATCTTTACCTCGTCCGCTTGATGGGGAAGCTGTGGTAGTTATCTTATCATATAATTCAGAAGCTTATCTGATAAAGCTCTTGCGTTCCTAATCTGAAATAAGTAATCTGTAATCTAAGATGTAATTCATTATCATGAAATAAAATTCTTTTCATTGTTTTGGGAGAATACACAAAGCAGTTCATGTGTGTCATATTTAGTGAAAATGTGTAATTTACTCAATTTGATCTTTGTATATGTGAAGTATGGGTGATCTTGTGAATAAATATTTATATGGATGTATACACACAGACACGTACGCGCGCGCACACACACACAGACACAGACACACACACACACACACACACACACACACACACACACACACACACACGATGGCGCAGTGGTAGCGATCGCGGCCGCCACTACGGCGGTCCGGATTCGAATCACACCCAGGGCTGAAATAATTTCAGTATTGCTTTGCTGTGAGTCGTTACTCCAATTCTCGTGAACGGGGAGTTGGGTGTGTGTATAACGTCACAGCATTACCCATAGATCGGTCATATATGAGCTCTGAGCTCTCTTCCGGGAGGGAAATAGCTGTCCATCACGAATCCAACACGAGATCCAAGACCTTGGTGAATCACACACGCACACACGCACACACACACACACACACACACACGCACACACACACACACACACACACGCACACTCCCTGGTATCCTCTGGTACTCCCTTCCTGTGCCTTCCGGTAATCTAACCGGTACCTCCTTCCGGTACACAAATTGGTCCCTCGTCGCGGTACTTCCAACCGGTACATTTCCCGGTACTCCCAACCGGTACTTCCTCCCGCTGCCCCTCCGGTACCTCCCGGTCACTCTCAGATACCGGGAAGAGTAGTTACCGGTTGTCTAAAACAATGAATGATAGTTGGAATAGATAGAGAATGGAATATGTGCCTCTTCCTCCTCCTCCTCCTCCTCCTCCCCTTCCTCTTCCTCCTCCTTCACCTCTTCCTCCTCGTCCTCCTACCCCTCCTCCTCCTCCTACCCTCCTCCTCCTCCTCCTACCCCTCCTCCTCCTCCACCTCTTTTTCTTCTTATTCTTTCTCCTCCCCCTCTTCTCCTTCTTCCTCCTCCTTACCTTCTTCGTCCTTCTCCTCCTCTTCCTCCTCCTCCTCACCTTCTTCTTCTTCCCCCTATACCTCCATCTCGTCCTTATCTTCCTCCTCCTACCCCTCCTCCTCCTCCACCTCTTTTTCTCCTCTCCTTCTTCTTCCTCTTCTTCTTATTCTTCCTCCTCCCCCTGTTCTTCTTCTTCCTCCTCCTCCTCCTCCTCACTTTCTTCTTCGTCCTTCTCCTCGTCTTCCTCCTACTACTACCCTCTCATTCTACCCCCTATCCCTCCTCCCCCTCCCCCTCCTCTTCCTCCTCCTACTACCCTCTTATTCTACTCCCTATCCCTCCTCCCCCTCCTCTTCCTCCTCTTCCTCCTCCTCGGTGAGGGCCAAGTCCTCGAGGCCAGGAGTGTGATGGGAATGAAGCCAAATAGACCCCCCCCCCTATTGATTGCAGGACTTGCACCTCACCTCGCCCTCCTCACCTCTATTCCTCCTCCTCTTCCGTTCTCCTCCTCCTCCTTCTCCTTCATCCTCCTCTTCCTCCTCCTCCTCATTCATCTTCCTCCTCCTCCTCCTCCTCCTTCTTCCTTCTCTTCCGTCCTCCTCCTCCTCCTCCTTCATCCTGCTCTTACGTCCTCCTTTTCCTCCTCCTTCCTCCCCTTCCGTCCTCTTTGCTCCTCCTACTCCTCCTTCATTATCCTCTTCCATCCGCCTCCTCCACCTCCTTTTACTCCTCACCTTCCACCCCAAATCCCTCCTCCTCCTTCCCAATCCTTTTATTTATTCTTTTATTCATTTGTTTATTTCTTCATAATTTCATCTTCTAATCTCCTTTCTTTGCCCCTCTCTTCCACCTCGTCATCTTCCTCTTCCTCCATTTCTTTTCTCCTCATTCATCCTTCTCCTCCTCCTCTTCCTCCTCCTCCTCCTCCTCTTCCACCTCCCACTCCCTCCTCCTCCTCCTCTTCCACCTCCCACTCCCTCCTCCTCCTCCTCTTCCACCTCCCACTCCCTCCTCCTCCTCCTCTTCCACCTCCCACTCCCTCCTCCTCCACCTCCCACTCCCTCCTCCTCCATCACCCCTCCCTCCTCCTCCTCCACTTCTCTCCCTCCCCCTCCTCCTCCACATTTCCCTCCACCTCCTCCTCCACCACTCCTCCCTCCTTCTCCTCCACTTTCCCTCCTTCCCCCTCCTCCCCTCCCTCCTCCTCTTCCACCTCCCCTCCCTCCTCCTCTTCCACCTCCCCTCCCTCCTCCTCCATCTCCCCTCCCTCCTCCTCGTCCACTTCAATCCCTCCTCCTCCTCCTCCCTCCCCTCCCTCCTCCTCCTCCACCTCCCCTCCCTCCTCCTCCACCTCCCCTCCCTCCTCCTCCTCCTCCACCTCCCCTCCCTCCTCCTCCTCCTCCACCTCCCATCCCTCCTCCTCCTCCTCCACCTCCCCTCCCTCCTCCTCCTCCTCCACCTCCCCTCCCTCCTCCTCCACCTCCCCTCCCTCCTCCTCCTCCTCCTCCACCTCCCCTCCCTCCTCCTCCTCCACCTCCCCCTCCCTCCTCCTCCTCCTCCACCTCCCACTCCCTCCTCCTCCTCCTCTTCCTCCTCCTTCTCTTCCACTGCTCAACATTTGCCTTAAGGTCCCCTAAATCGATCAATATAATTGATACAATATATTGACTCGATTCCACCCTACACACGTCCATCAATATTCTGTCAATAAAACGAACTTTTGGAGAGTATTATCAAGTCACGCGGGATTCGAACCAATAATACCAATAATAACCATCGACTACCAATAATAGCATATACAAAGTAATAACGATCAATAACCAATAACAACCAATGAAAATAATAACCAATAATCAATATTAATAACCAATTATAACTAATAATAAATCCAGAAAAAATAATCATTAATAACCAATAACTAATGAAAATAATAACCAATGATAAATATTAATAACCAATTATAAACATAATAATAACAAATACACCAAAAATAATAATCAAAAACCAATAATAACCAATGAAAATAATAATCAATGATAAATATCAATAACCAATTATAACCAATAATAACAAATACACCGAAAATAATCATTAATAACCAATAATAACCAATAAAACAACAAAAATAACTAATAACTGATAATATAATAAGCTTTCCAAGCCACCCCCCATCGCATAGCCACACTCACCCTTCTCCCCCATCCCTAAAGTTCACTTTCTCTCTGGGCAAGCTCTCAGAGAAACTCCCGATCTATCAGAGTCCTTCAATAACTTCCCGTGAGAAGGATTTCAGATATTACTCTTTCTTCGCTCTGAACACAGAAACCTTCCTCTTCTTCTCTCTTTCTCTAACGAGCTCTCTTTCTCTCTTTTCTCTCTTTCCACAGCTTCTCCCTCCTCCTCTTCTTCCTCCTCCTCTTCTCCGTTACTTTTCCTTCGCTCTGAACACAGAAACTTCTTCTCTCTTTCTCTAACGATCTCTCTTTATCTCTCTCTTTTCTCTCTTTCCCCAGCTTCTTCTCCCTCCTCCTCTTCTCCGTTACTTTTCCTTCGCTCTGAACACAGAAACCTTCTTCTTCTTCTCTCTTTCTCTAACGAGCTCTCTTTATCCCTCTCTTTTCTCTCTTTCCCCAGCTTCTTCTCCCTCCTCCTCCTCTTCTTCCTCCTCCTCCTCTTCTTCATTCTCTCTCCTTTGTCTTCTTTCATTAAGTCTCGCCCTCTCCTCTTCTTCTTTTGTTTTACTAATTACTTCTTCTCTTCTTTATGTTTACTAACTTTCTCTTCTTCTTCCTCCTCCTCCTCCTCCACCTTCTTTTCCTCTTCCTCTTATTACATGAAACCTCTCATCTTTTTCTTTCTCCTCCTCCTCCTCCACCTTCTTTTCCCCTCCCTCCTCTTTTCATATGAACGCTCTCATCTTTCTCTTTCTCTCTCTCTCAAAGGATTACAAAGGATTACAAAGGCGGAGCATGCCGACAGGAGACCTTTTGATCCATATCCAGGCCGGATGCAAAAAAAACAAAAAAAACATATATATATATATATATATATATATATATATCATATTAATAATAAATTAAAACTATAATAATGTAAAAATAACAAATAAAATACACAAATAAATGCATAGGTATAGTTGAATAACAAACAAACAGGTAAATAGTAAATGATTATAAATTGACATATAACTAATAATAAATTAAAATCAGACAGACAAATTATAAAAAAAAAAAAAACACAAATAATATAAGATAAATTATAATCATTACAGCATCTTACTTAGGTATTTATCTAAATGATTCTTAAAGCTTTGAACTGAACTACATTGCACTACCTGTGCATGAAGTTTATTCCATTCATTAACTACACGGTTGGCAAAGTTGTTTCTACCTACTTCCAAATTGAATCTATTTCCGGACAGTTTGAGACCATTGTTTCTTGTCTGATTTTCATTCAATGTGAAAATTTGGTCACTTTTGATGTTGTCAATTCCCTTTAAAATCTTAAAGACCTGTATCAAGTCACCTCTGAGTCTACGCTTTTTTAGGGAAAACAGATTCATGTGTTTTAGTCGATTTTCGTATGATTTATTTTTGATATTTGGAATCAGTTTTGTGGCTCGCCGTTGTACTTTTTCCAGTCTGTCAATGTCTTTAATGAGATTCGGTGACCATACGGAAACAGCATATTCCCTCATCTCCTCCCTTCTATCTACCTCCCCATCCACCCTCCCTCCACCTCCTTTTCCTCTTTCTCCTCTTTTCATATGAACGCTCTCATCTTTCTCTTTCTCTCTCTCTCTCTCTTTTTTCTCTTTCTTATCCTCTTCCCACCTCCCCTTTCCTTCTACCTTCCCCTCCACCTCCTTTTCCTCCTCTTTTCATATGAACGCTCTCATCTTTCTCTTTTGCTCTTTTCTCTCTTTCTTATCATTCTCCCCCTCCACCTCTTTCTCTTATTCTTCTCTTCGTTTTGTGCTCCTTTTCTTATTCCTTTCTTGATGATTTTCATCTTTTTCGTCTTCCATCATTATTTTCTTCTTCATTTATTTTTCGCTTCCCCTCCTGTCTTATCTCTAACCTACCTTATCTCTGTTCTGACATCTCCACACACACACACACACACACGCACACACACACACACACACACACACACACACACGATGACGCAATTGGTAGAGTTCGCGGCAGCCACTACCGAGGTCCGGGTTCGAATCCCTCCCAGGGCTGAAGTAATTTCAGTATCGCCGTGCTGCAAGTCGTCACTCCAACTCTCGTGGGCGGGGAGTTAGGTGTGTGTGTTTGTGCGTGTAAGGTCACAGCTTTACCCATAGATCGGTCATATATGAACTCTGAGCTCTCTTCCGGGAGGGAAATAGCTCTCGATCACGGGTCCAACACGTGATCCAAGACTATGGTTAATCACACACAAACACACACGATCGGTTTCATGCAACCGGTTGCGTCGGTGTACGAGCTGCCTAGGACTGCAGTGAGTTCTCTCTCATACTGGGAATCTCTGAAATTTGGAAGTTTCCGAAATTCAGAAGAAAAAAATCCAAAAATCCCAGACACCAGAAGCACCTTCCAGCATTTCTTTAGATTCTGCCAAAGACTGCAGAGTTCTCTCTCTTATTGGGAATCTCTGAAATTCGGAAGTTTCCGAAATTCAGAACGAAAAATTCGAAAAACCCGTAAGATTCCGGACACCAGAAGCTCCTTCCAACATTTCGAAAATTCCCAAAAACTCTTGACAAATTCCGTATTGTCCCCTCCCCCTGCCATCTCTCGGGCTATCCGAACACAGAGGGCAAAGGTGGCTCCTTCCGAGGAACGCATCCAGTCAGTCACGCCTCGGGTTGGGCTTATCAGATGACGTTCATTATAACAACGCGAATTAGGCCCCGCCCCTTTCTCAAGTCTCAGCCAATCAGATAATGAGGTGCTCTGGGATGATTGAAATGCCTCAAGCGGGGAAATTGCTCGTTATGATGCCTCGTAATCCAATCAGCGAACAATATGCTAGATTAATGGACTTCACCGTTTTCAAATTATCATAATCTACTACACTATGGGGATGAGCGTGCGCGTGTGTTTGTGTGTTTGTGTATGTGTGTGTGTGTGTGTGTGTGTGTGTGTGTGTGTGTGTGTGTGTGTGTGTGTGTGTGTGTGTGTGTGTGTGTGTGTGAGAGAGAGAGAGAGAGAGAGAGAGAGAGTGAGAGTGAGAGTGTGTGTGTGTGTGTGTGTGTGTGTGTGTGTGTGTGTATGTTTATGTATATGTGTGTGTGTGTGTGTGTATTCATTCCCTCAGCGCTGCGATACTAAAATTATTTCAGCCCCGGGCGAGGATCGTACCCGGACCGCCGTAGTGGCAGGCCAGAGCTCTAACCACAACGCCATGAGGTGTGTGTATGTGTGTGTGTGTGTGTGTTTATGTATGTGCGTGCGTGTGTGTGTGCGTGTGTGTCTGTATGTGTGTGTGTGTTTATGTATATGTAATGATAATTATAATGATAATAATAATAATGATAATAATAATAATGATAATAATAATAATAATAATAAAATAATGATAATAATAAAAGGTTTATTTCAATAGCAGTAGTACACTGACAATAATACAATGCAAAAGCTGATTAAAAATATAAAACTTAGAGTATATACACGGTACAAGTTTACATAGAGTTGATTATGTGCACAATGGATGGGATGGCACTGTTTTTGTAGCGGTCAGTCCTTGGCGCTTTGATTGGTACGAGCCTATTTCTGTGTCTAGTGGCGTGGCGAGGTAGTGGAGAGTCGGGGGGGGGGGAGGAAGTGACGGTGTCTAGGGTGGGAAAGCAGGCTTTCCCCAAATTTCTTTAGTGCCTCACCGTGCCGCTGGGACACCCTAGATAGAGTAAGGGTGGTAAGAGCGTGGTCGTAACCGCTGTACTCCACGCCCAGGATGATCCTGCACGCTCTCTTTTGTACCCTCTCCAACTTTTGTGTGTGTGTGTGTGTGTGTGTGTGTGTGTGTGTGTGTGTGTGTGTGTGTGTGTGTGTGTGTGTGTGTGTGTGTGTGTGTGTGTGTGTGTGTGTGTGTGTGTGTGTGTGTGTGTGTGTGTGTGTGTGTGTGTGTGTATGTGTGTGTGTGTTTATGTATGTATGTATGTGTGTGTGTATGTGTGTGTTTATGTATGTATGTGTGTGTGTTATGAGCAATTTAAATGGAAAGTAATTTTTTTTTCATCAAATTAGACTAAAAAATCGACCCAAAATATGAGGAAGAACGAAAAAGGGGGAAAAATGGTGGATAGGGTCTGTTTTTACGATTGTTTACAAAAAAAAAAAAAAAAAATCTTACGAAATCCTGCAGGCCCATCAGGACACGTCATTTCAAATGTCATTTCAATCAATTTTGTATTTTCGTTTCAGACAATTCAAATATTTTGTATAGAAACATTATAGCATCATAATTATAGTTTCCTCTTATTTAGACACAAATATTCAACAACATTGTTTATATATACATATATATATATATATATATATATATATATATATATATATATATATATATGTATATGAAAACTTTTTTAGATTAATTTTTTAACAGCCCACTTGTAGATACACTACACCGATAGTTCAAACAGGTTTTAGTTAACAAAGTCACGTGACAAGATTATCTAAACCTCTTCCAAGGAACAGGTTCAACTACTTCCGTACATCGTAGTCCTTTTTCTTTATAATCTAGTTGTCTTTAGACGATTTTATTAGCATGAAACAGCTTCCCTTCCCTTTCCTTTCCTTTACCTTTCCTTTCTTTTCCTGTCCCTTTATTTTCCTTACCTTTGTCTTATCTCCCTTTCCTCTCCTTCTCCTCTCTCTTCTCCCTTTTCTCTCCTTCCTTTCTTCTCCTCTCTCTTCTATTGTCCCCTTCTCCCTTCTCTTTCCTTTCCCTCCCCTTTCCTTACCCTCCTCTTTTCTCCCTTTCCTCTCCTTCTTGTCCTCTCTCCTTCCTTCTCCTCTCTTCCCCCTCTTTCCCTCCCCTCCTCTTTCCTTATCCTCTTTTGTTCTCTCTTTTCTTCTCCTCCCCCTTTCCTCCCCTCCCTGTCTTCTCCTCTCTTCCTTTCTCCTCTCCTCCCCTCTCCTTACCTCTCTTTCCCTCCCTCTCTCTTTTCTCCTCTCTCTTCCCTTCTCCTCTCCTCTGCTCTCTTCTCTTTCTTTATCCTCCCATCCCCCCACACAATTCCTCCCCCTCTCCCCCCCCCACACAATAATTCCTCTGTACGGTCAAGGCATTCCTACACATTGCGCGTAATCTATCCCCCCTCTCCCCCTCCCCCTCTCCCTCTCCCCTCCCCCTCTCCTCCTCCCTCAGAATCCAAGACAATTTCCCCTCTTTTCCCTCTTCTTCCTCTCTTCCCTTTGTCCTCTCGAATTCCTTCTTTGCCCCATTTTCCCTTTCTCATTTCCTTTCTTTCTTTTCTTCTTTTTCTTCCTTTACCTTCCTACATCCTTCTTACCCTCCGTCCTTCTCCTTTCCTCCCTTTCCCTACCTCTTGCACATGTCTTACCTTTCCTTTCCCTTCCCTTTCTTTCTTGTTACCTTTCTTACCCTCCGTCCATCTCCTTTCCTACTTTTCCTACCTCTTGCATATGTCTTACCTTTCCTTTTCTTTCCTTCCTGTTACCTTTTTTACCCTCCGTCCATCTCCTTTCCTCCCTTTCCCTACTTCTTGCATATGTCTTACCTTTTCGCTTTCCCTTCCCTTTCCTTTCTGTTACCTTTCTTACCCACCGTCCTTCTCCTTTCCTCCTTTTCCCTACCTCTTGCATATGTCTTACCTTTTCCTTTTCCCTTCCCTTTCCTTTCCTTCCTGTTACCTTTCTTACCCTCCATCCTTCTCCTTTCCTCCTTTTCCCTACTTCTTGTATATGACTTACCTTCCCTTTCCTTTCTTTTCCTTTACTTTCCTTCCTGTTGTCTTTCTTACCCTCCCTCCTCCTTTCCTCCCTTTCGCATATGTCTTACCTTCTCTTTCCCTTTTCCCTTTCCTTTCCTTCCTGTTACCTTTCTTTCCTACTATCCAATCGCCCCCCCCCTTCCCCCTGTCCTCCCTTTCTATTCCCTTCCAACATCTCCGCTTGACTCCATACAAGTGGCTTCGAGACTTTGGCGGCACCCCTACGGACCCAAGTCCCCTGGATGGAGTGAAGAGACTCCTGGGGGTCAGGTCCTTTCGCACCGACGAGAGAGAGAGAGAGAGAGAGAGAGAGAGAGAGAGAGAGAGAGAGAGAGAGAGAGAGAGAGAGAGAGAGAGAGAGAGAGAGAGAGAGAGAGAGAGAGAGAGAGAGAGAGAGAGAGAGAGAGAGAGAGAGAGAGAGAGAGAGAGAGAGAGAGAGAGAGAGAGAGAGAGAGAGAGAGAGAGAGAGAGAGAGGGAGAGAGAGAGAGAGAGAGAGAGAGAGAGAGAGAGAGAGAGAGAGAGAGAGAGAAATGATATTGGGAAGGAGAAGGGAGAAGAGAGCGTGAAGGAAATGAAGAGTAATGAGAGAGAGATAGAGAGGGATAGATAGATAAATAGAAACAGAGATAGATAGATAGGTAGAAACAGAGAGAGCGAGAGAGAGAGAGAGAGAGGGAGAGAGAGAGAGAGAGAAAGAGTCATTCAAAGTCTGCCGAAGGACATGTCAAAGTTAGTCTCCCATTTTCGATGTTGACATAATTCAGAGGCAAATTTGATGGATCACGCAGAGCATTATACATGATTCCACAAGTCACCTGTGGCCCAGGCGCCTTCCCTACCCGGGGGTCCTTTCCCTCTTGGTTCAAGTTGGCGCCAGGCGATTTTATTCGTCTCTGTGGTACTGAGGTTGCAGTCTGTGTCGACCAGATACTTCCATGCCTGGTGGTACTTTCCCCTTTCAGTCTACCTGTCGTCTGATGATTTTATTATTTTCGTGGTTTCTTTTTAGCATCGAAGGAACATTATTGTGTGTGTGCGTGTGTGTGTGCGTGTGTGTGTGTGTGTGTGTCTGCGTGTGTGTGTGTGTGTGTGTGTGTGTGTGTGTGTGTGTGGGTGTGCGTGTCTGCGTGTGTGTGTATGTAAGCGATTGTCGGTAAGCATTATGTGTATTAGAGATGATTATGTGAAAGGAAGAGATGGAGAAGGAGGAAGAGGAGAAGATGGAGGAAGAAGAAGAGGAGGTAGAGGAGAAAGAGGAGCAAAATAAGAAGATGGAGGAAGGAGAAAGAGGAGCAGGAGATAATGGGGAGGTGGAGGAGGAGAAGAAGATGGAGGCGGAAAAGAGGAGGAGGAGAAGGAAGAGGAGGGAGAAGATGAAGAGGAGGAGGAGAAGAGAAAATGAAGGAAGAAAAAGAGGGGGAGGAAGAGGAGGAGGAAAAGTGGAAGATGGAAGAAGAGAATGAGAAGATCGAGAAGAAGAAGAGGAGGAGGAGGAAGCGGAGGCAGAGGAGGCGGAAAAGGAGAAGATGGAGGAAGAAGAGGAGGATGAGGATGAGAAGGAGAAGATGGAGGAAGAAGAGGAGGAGAAGGGTAAAGAGGAAGAGGATGAGGAAAAGGAGATGATGGAGAAAGAAGAAGAGGAGGAAGAGGAGGAGGAGGAGGAGGAGGAGGAGGAGGAGGAGGAATATCGGTCTCCATCTGTGATGGACGGGCTCCTAAGGGGCTCGAATTCTAATGGAACCCATTTCGATCCCTGGCCACGGACGTGATCGGAGCAGTGCCATAGTCTCACGCGCTCTCACTCGTTCTCACACCCTCTCACTCGCTCTTACTTTCACGCTCTCAATCACTCTCACTCTCACTCGCTCTCACTCACTCTCACTCGTTCTCACACACTCTCACTCGCTCTTACTTTCACGCTCTCACTTGCTCTCACTCACTCGTTCTCACTCTCACGCAATCTCACTCGCTCTCACTCACTCTCACGAACGACAAGACGAGCCACGAGTCTCTTCAGAGGCTTTATTCTGGCGATTTTATTATTTCCACTTGGACAGGACCATGTGTCAAAACTTTTCGTTACCCACAACGGAGTTAGCAATGTCGGTGAACGAAGACATACGAGAATTTTTTTCTCGAAAAGTTACGAGGAAACTTAAGAAACGCAGCAAGAAAATAAAATGGCGAATATCGAATGATAATTATTCTTCCAGACACAAGAATGCATACATATATTTATATATATGCGCGCTTGGGGATGGGGAATGCGTGTGTGTGTGTGTGTGTGTGTGTGTGTGTGTGTGTGTGTGTGTGTGTGTGTGTGTGTGTGTGTGTGTGTGTGTGTGAGCGAGAGAGAGAGAGAAAAAAAAGAGAGAGAGAGAGAGAGAGAGAGAGAGAGAGAGAGAGAGAGAGAGAGAGAGTGAGAGAGAGAGAAAGAGGGAGAGAGAGAGACAGGGAGAATAAGAGAGAAAGAGAGAGATAGAGAGAGAAAATGAGAGAAAAGATACATATGTAGATAGATAGTGAGAGAGAGAGAGAGAGAGAGAGAGAGAGAGAGAGAGAGAGAGAGAGAAAAGTGGGCCATGTTGTTTTGCTGGTACTCTGCTCTTCTCACCTAATGGCCTTCCCCATCTCCTCTCCTTACCCTTCCTCCTCCTCCTCCTCCCCCTCCACCTCCTCCTCCTCTTCCTCTTCCCGGCCGGAACAAACAAGCATTTGTTCCTCTGAATCTTCCCCCTCCTCCTCCTTCTCTTCCTTTTTCTCCTCCCTCACGTTCTCCTCCTCCTCCTATATCACATCCTCTTCTTCTCTTCTTCCTTATCTCTTCCTTTCTTTTCTCCTCTTCCCTTACCTCATCCTTCTCCTTTCCCTTCTCCTCTTTCCTTGCCTCCTCCTCTTCCTCCTCTCTCACCTTCTCTCCCGCCCCATTCCCTCCGTCCCTCCTCTTTCTCTCTCCCTCCCTCTCTCTCTCTCTCTCTCTCTCTCTCTCTCTCTCTCTCTCTCTCTCTCTCTCTCTCTCTCCCCTCCCTCACCATCTCGCTTTTCTCTCTCTCTCTCCTCCATCTTCCTCCGAGTCCCTTCTCCTCTCCCTCCCTCCCTCCCTCCCTCATTGCCTTCCCCTCTGTATATTATCTTCTTCCCCTCTTCTCCCCTCCATTCCCCTTTTTCAAACAATAACATTATTTTCTTATACTCCCCTCTCTCTCTCTTCTCATCCCTAATTATTTCTCTCTCTCTCTCTCTCTCTCTTTGTACTTCTTCTCTCTTTGTACCTCTCTCTTTCTCCTCTACCATCCTGCCCTCTCTTCCCTCTCCCCCTCCCCTACCTCTCTCCCTTGGCCCCTCCCCCCCTCCCTCCCCCCCTCCCACCGCAAGAAGCAGATATGACGATAAGGTCGTTTCTCTTTTATCTGGAACCCACAGAACGACCTTATTATCATCATGCATTCTCCAGTGGTTCATTTGGCAAAGATTTCTATACATCACGGAGTGGAAATGGGCGAGGGGGAGGGGAGATGGTGGGGGATGGGGGGATGGCTAGGTGATGGGGGGAGGGGAGTAGAGGAAGGGGTGAGGGTTGTGGGAAGGGGGGAAGGGGGAGGAAAGGAGGGAGGGGAAGGAAGGAGGGAAGAAGGGGATGGTGAAAGGGGGAGGGAAAGGGGGAAGGGAAGGAGGGGGAGGAAGGGAAGAGGGTAGGGGAGGGGGAGGAGGAGAAGGGGGAAGAAGGAAAGGGAGGAAGGGGGTGGGGAATGTAGGTAAATGAGGTGCTGGGAGGGTATTTGTTGGAAAGGGAGGGGAAAACGGAGGTAAAGATTGGGAAAGGGGGGTGAGGAGGTAAGGGGTAAAAGGTAAGAGGAAAGGGAGAGGGGGAGTGAGGAAAGGGAGAGAAGAGGAAGGGGAAGGGGAAATGGGTAAAGGAAGGAACTTTGGGAGGAGGTGGTAGGAGGTGGTGGGGTAGGGTAAGGTCATCCTTTCAATTTAGTTCAAGTTGAGGAAAAGACATCACACAGTTCCACCACCATCACCTCCTCTTCCTCTTCCTCCTCCGCCTCCCTTTCCTCCTGCTTATCTTCCTCCTCCCTTTTCTCCTCCTATTCGTCTTCCAACCTATCCTCCTCCTTATTCTCATCCTCTTCCTTCTTCCATCCTCCTCCTCCCTTTCCTCCTCTCCTCTGAGTCCTTCTTTCCCTTTCTCCTCATCCTCCTTCTACCTTCTAATTTCCTCTTCCTCCATCCACCTTCTTCTTTTCTCCTTCTTCCCCTCTTCCTCCCTTTCTTTCCTCCTCCTCTTCCCTGTCTCTTACTCCTCCTTCCACTCCGCCTCCTCCTCCCTTCCCTCCTCTCCTTCTCCTGCCACTCCTCGTCCTCCTCTTCTTCTTCCCTCTCACTTTCCTTCCTCCTCCTCTTCCCTTCCTCACACTCCTCTTCCCTTCCTCACATTCCACCCTCTCCTCCTTCCCCTCCTCCTCTTTCTTCTCACTTTCCTTCCTCCTCCTCCTTTTCCCTTCCTCACACTCCATCCTTTCCTCCTTCCCCTCCTCCTCCTTCCTCCTCTTCCTCCTCCAGCCGGGACCTGAGGCCTGGCACTTAACGATAGCGCAATGCTGAGGCCGAGTTGGGTAATTAAGACCAGAGGAGGAGGAGGAGGAGGAGGAGGAGCAATGGATGTTGCTGATGCTGATGCTGTTGTCCTCCGGGTGTCAGGACACAGGAAAGGACAAGGAGGGGGAGGGGGAGGAGGACAGGGGGATAAGGATGACAATGATGATAACGATGATGATGAGGAGAATTGGCATGGGGAGGTTGAGGAGGAGGAGGAGGTGGAGGAGGAGGAGGAGGAGGGTGTGGAGGAGGAGCACAGAAGGGAGAGGAAGAGTAGGGGTCAGAAGAATGATGATGATGATGATGATGATGATGATGACGATGATGATGGTGGTGGTGGTGATGATCATGATAGTGGTGGCGATAATGGTGATGATAATGATGATGATGATGGTGGTGGTGGTGATGATGATAATGATAGTGGTGGCGATAATGGTGATGATGACGATGATGATGATGATGATGATGATGATGATGATGATGATGATGATGATGGTGGTGGTGGTGATGATGATAATGATAGTGGTGGCGATAATGGTAATGATAATGATGATGATGATGATGATGTTGATGATGACGACGATGATAATGATGGTGATGATGATGATGATGATGAGGAGGAGGAGTAGGGGGAGGAGGAAGAAGATAAGGGTTGGGAGAGGGTGGAGGATGAAGAGAAAGTAGAATGAAGAGGATAAAGAGGAGGAGGAGGAGGAGGAGGGAAATGAGGATGAAGAGGAAGAAGAGAAGAAGGAAGGAGTGAGGGTAGAGGATGAAGAAATAGGACGAGGAGGAGAGAGGGGTGGAAGAGTAGGAGGACGAAAAGGGTGAAGAGGATGAGGATGAAGAGGTGAGGATATTGTAGCCATATTATTCAGCTACCTGGTGCCTGC
>NC_134785.1:49392555-49407555 GCF_046742065.1 Oratosquilla oratoria | reverse complement strand
TCTGCACATCAAGTCGTTCCTTTGTTTCGCCCGTCCTCCACCCCCCTCTCTTCTTCTCTCCTCTCTCCTCCTCTCTTCTCCTCCCCCGCCGCTATTTTTGAGTACCTGACATTTTTTTCTAACCCCTCCTCTCTCTTTCCCTCTCTCTCTCTCACTCTCTCTTTATTTCTCTCTTTCTCTCTCTCTCTCACTTACTCTCTTTATTTCTCTGATCTTTACTCTCAAAATCCTTCCTTTTCTACCGCCTATCTCTCTCTCTTTCTCTCTCTCCCTTATTCTTTCACCATCCTTCCTATTTTACTGCTTACCTTTCAATCTCTCTCTCTCTCATGCTCTCTCCACCCTTCATCTTTCACTACCAATCTCTCTATCTCGCTCTCTCTCTCTCATGCTCTCTCCACCCTTCATCTTTCACTACCAATCTCTCTATCTCGCTCTCCCTACCCTCCCTCTTTCAATACCTTTCTCTCTCTCTCTCTCTTTCTCTTTCACTCTCTCTGATTCTTGTTCTCACCACTTCCTCAATCATTATCTATCTTTCATTCTTTCACTCTCACCCCTTTCGTTCACTTTCTCTCTCTCTTTTCTCTCTCAGTCTCTCTTTTCTTTCAGTACCTCACTTCTTCTGGCACGACACAATGGATAAGACACAAGCGACACTTGAAAATCTATTTTAATCCTATTATGTTTATTCTGGCTGTCGCCGTGTGATTTTATTAGTGGCGCAAACTGAGACGCAGGTGACACAGTTGACGCAGGCGACACAGTTGACGCAGGCGACACAGGTGACGCAGGCGACACAGGTGACGCAGGCGACACAGGTGACGCAGGCGACACAGGTGGCGCAGGCGACACAGGTGGCGCAGGCGACACAGGTGGCGCAGGCGACACAGGTGGCGCAGGCGACACAGGTGGCGCAGGCGACACAGGCGACACAGGCGACGCAGGCGACACAGGTGACGCAGGCGACACAGGTGACGCAGGCGACACAGGTGACGCAGGCGACACAGGTGACGCAGGCGACACAGGTGACGCAGGCGACACAGGTGACGCAGGCGACACAGGTGACGCAGGCGACACAGGTGACGCAGGCGACACAGGTGACGCAGGCGACACAGGTGATGAAGGCGACACAGATGACGCAGCACAGAGCAAAGGCAGGTTTCCTGTCGCTGAATTGAAGTAGAGTTTGAACTTCTCTCTAACTTGAAATGTTGAGGCAAGAGTACATCTAGGATCATTTCAAGTGTGAGAGAGAAGTTCAAACTGTGCCTCAGTTCAGCAACAGGAAGTCTCCCTTTGCCCTGTGCTGCGTCATCTACGTCCCCTGCGTCTCAGTTTGCGCTTCGACTAAGGTTCCCTTTAACTTGTCCTTTGTTGAGTGGGTTTCCAGTTGATATCGCCTTAACCATTTATCGTCTTCAGGAGGTTAACTTAAAATGTTCTAAATAGTTAACTTTGGCAACAGTTAACACCATGATGTTTCAGCAAGCACAGACGAGATCCCACGAGTGTAAAGCAAAATTTATTTATTCTTAAAGAAGAAACTCGGGTGGAGCATATTTTCTTCCGGAAATCAATATGTAAAAAAAAAAAAAAAAAAAAAAAATAGAAAGAGAGAGAAAGAGAGAGAGCGAGAGAGAGAGAGAGAGAGAGAAAGAGAGCACCCCGCCATCACCTCCCACGACTCCTTCATGAGTCCAACGCCCCTTTCGCCGAGCTGAACCCGAAGAACCTGCGAGCTCGCAGGTGAACGAACTCCTTCTAACCCGAGGACGAGAGGGAGAGGTCCACAAGGACCCAGAGGAATGTAGAGAGGAGGAGGAGGAAGAGGAGGGGAGGAAGAGGAGGGAGAAGAGGATGAGCGGGAGGAGGAGGAGGAGGGTGAGGAAGGGGGAAGAGGTGGAGGGTGAGGGTGAGTAGGAGGAGGAAGAGGAGGAGTAAGAGGAGGGAGAAAAGAGGAGCGGAGGAGCAAGAGGAGGAGGAGGGGAAGAGGAGGAGGAGGGGAAGAGGAGGAGGAGGGGAAGAGGAGGAGGAGGGGAAGAGGAGGAGGAGGGGAAGAGGAGGAGGAGGAGGGGAAGAGGAGGAGGGGAAGAGGAGGAGGAGGAGGAGGGGAAGAGGAGGAGGAGGAGGGGAAGAGGAGGAGGAGGAGGGGAAGAGGAGGAGGAGGAGGGGAAGAGGAGGAGGAGGAGGGGAAGAGGAGGAGGAGGAGGGGAAGAGGAGGAGGAGGAGGGGAGGAGTAGGAGGAAGGTGAGGAGAAGGAGGAGTGGGAGGAGGAAGATTTGAGAGAAGAGGAAGAGGAGAGAGAAGAGGAAGAGGAGGAGCGGGAGGAGGAGGAGGAGTGAGAGGAGGAGGAGGAGGAGCGGAAGATGAGGAGGAATAGGAGGGGAAGAGGAGGAGGAGGGGAGGAGTAGGAGGAGGGTGAGGAGCAAGAGGAGGAGCAATAAGAGGAGTACGAGGAGGAGGAGGGGAGGAGGAGGAGAAGGAGGAGGGGAGGAGGAGAAGAGGAAGAAGGAAAAGGAGGAAGAGGAGGAGGAGGAGAAGGAGGCGAGGACCATTACTCAGAGGTCGTTCTCCCCCTCCTACAGGGAAATCGACGCGTTTACCGTGACTAACTACGTGGTCTACGAAATTGGTTCCTCTTACCCCTCGGTGTTGTCATATTCGTGCGTTGGTCTCGCAGTCGCCTAAGGGGTTATCACACTGGGCAATTCTTCCTCCAATCTCCGATTTGTCGGCACTACCGCCAACCTCCAGTACTTTTTCCGCCGTCAAATAATTGATTTTGATACGCCTCAAGTCTCGGGTTCGAGTCCCGCACGCCTTTCCAATCCCAGCAGTGACTGTAGTCACCTGTCGCCAACGGTCCCTAAAGCGCACATAGTTCATAGGGCAAAGGTGACGGCTTCGGCCGCAGCCGCTCAGCGTCTCCTGGCGTATGAGGCGCCTCACACTCGGGCGATTGTCGCCAACCAGTTGTGACTTCGTTTCAGAAGAAATGACTTCGGTTACGATTTTTTTGTTTTTCGAATATCCAAAAGTCAAACTATTTTTGAGTCCTATAATGAATTTAGGCTCTCTTAGTTTGCCATTTAGTTTCTCAGTGTATAAAGCAAATGTAATTTGGTATTTGGAGATTCGAAGAACTAAAGATTGTCACCGAAGTCGTTTTTACTCAAACGAACTCGCAAAAGTTGGCGACGATCGATCCAGTGTGATACCTTGAAACTAGTTCAAAAAGAAAAAGAGAAAAAGAAAGAAAATTTGAATAAATAAAATGAGATGAAAGAAAAAAGTAAGAAAGGAGAAAAGAATAAGAAAAAAGAAGAAAGAAAAAGAAAGAAAGAAGAAGAAGAAGAAGGAAAAGAAAAATATGACAGGTAAAGGAACTGTTCTCGCAGTTATCGGCGAGGTATGTCGATCACGGTCGAGGAAGGCCAAAGGGCTTTGATCCCGTCACAAGAAGAAGAAGACGAAGAAAAACTAATAGAAATTTTTTTTTACAAAAAATAAAAAGAAATAAGAAAAGGACAAAATGAAAAAATCAAAAAGAGAGAAAGACAGATTTTCAATCATTAAAAAATTAATGCGATGATGATGATGATGATGATGATGCTGACGATGCTGCTGTTGATGATAATGAGGATCATAAAGATATGCTGATGATAATGATGATAATAACGATGATGTGATGCTGATAGTGATGATGACGACGACGACGAAGGAAAAAAAAAAGACTTATGCTAACCTAATTCACCCTTTTTAACCCCATTTAAGCCCCAAGGATCGTCAAATGGTTTAATGCAAATAGCATCAGACAATTTCGCTCAAGTGTGAGGAAGCCACAAGAGTAGAACAAAGTGAACAAAGAACAGTAGGATCTCGGCTCATCTGAACAAAACAGGCTGGCGTTGACATATACACATACATATTTAAACACACACACACACACACACACACACAAACGCACGCACACACACACACACACACACACACACACACACACACACACACACACATATATATATATATATATATATACATGCACACACACACACACACACACACACACATATATATATATATACATATATATATATATATACACATATGCATATGCAAAATTACCACAGCACAACAGAATAGCAAGGACAATAACCACATCCTTTCTTTTCTGTGAGGCTGTAATACACAATTTTTTATAAATAAAATGGCGTTTACCAAAATCAAGTATCAAGGAATCTACAAAGTACAAACGGGTGAGCCATTAGTAGTGAATTCCAACGAGGAATTAGCCAAGGTTAGAAAATAATGGTTGCTACTAATTAGGGAACCAATCAAGACGGTCATGAGGCGTCAAGCTAGCGGCGAGGAAACTGCCTAGATTAATTGGCCTCAGAAACTAGTTAATCGAGTTTAGACTTCTTTCGCGGAACACATAAACTGTCTCTTTCTTCCGCTGCAGCGGGTCCTGGCTCTTGAGGACTAAAAGCGTCTGACGGTGGCCAGAATGAAGGATCTAAAGGTTGTCAGAGATGAACATGTTAGTGACGATCTTGACATGAAAAAGAAAAAAGAAAATAGAAGGAAAGAATGGTCAAAAAGCGTAAGTCTGTTGAAACGGCGATAAGTTGACAATTAGAGAAAATTCAGAACTAAAGCAAGTAGAGGTGGTAGAAATATATATATAATACTAATGATGATAATTAACAAAAATAATGATGAATTAAGTGAAAAAGGTTCTTAAGGGTCACCGCTGTATTCTGTCTTGTTTATTGTATCCTCGTATGTCTTTCTGTTTCGTTATGAACCAAATATTCTCCTGTGGATATTCTTTCTGTTAAAAAAAAGTCACAGAAAATAAAATCCCTTTACTGAGAACTGGATACAATCAAACTGCTCTTCGCATTCCAGAACAAGACCAGAACTCAACCCAGGAGAGGATTCCAAACCTGGAGCAATAATCTGTAACAAAGCATCAAATCCCAACGAAGTCCAACAATGCTTCCTCTTGAACACCGAGACGAAATTTAAAGTTTAATAATTTTGTATTTTGTGGTTCCAGGTGATTCTATGCAGCTTAAAGAGACCCCTGATCTTTTAAGGCTTCACCTCCTGACAATAATAACCGTGAACGTAAAATTTTACTCTCAACCAAAAGAGAATTTCCTAACATTATTTATTAAATTCCAAAAGATGTGTGGATTACCCAACGATATCATAAAACTGCGACAAGGAATGCAATAAAGGTGGTTTTCGTATGTGTGGAACACGGTGATGTGAGCTCTGAGACAGGTCTTCTTTCAGTTGAAGACGACAGGTCTTTGGACTGGAGAGCCGAGGAGGTGCGTGTACACGTCAACGCCCTTCAAGAAATTTTGAAAATGGTTGTCTTCAAGAAAATTTGAAAACGGTTGTCTTGAATTTTTTTTAGACACGACTGTCTTCAAGAATTTTTGAAAACGACTGTCTTCAAGAAATTTTGAAAACGGCTGTTTCCAAACAATTTTGGAAATGGCTGTCTTCAAAAAACGTGGACATAATTGTCTTCAAGAAATTTTGGAAATGGCCGTCTTCACGAAATTTTGAAAAATGTTTTCTTCAAAGATTTTTGGAAAAAGCCAACAGACTACCTGATCCACTTGTCACATGTTATCGAAACCTTTCTTTCGTGTTTTAAAGATTGTCAAAGCAAAGGTCAGACTATGAGAGCTTAGAAAAAAGAACATGCTGGACGTATCTCTGACTTAGATTCTTCGACGCCTGACTAACTAGAATTCTAAAAGTATTTATCCTTTCAGAAAAAGAAGAATGACCTTTCAGTCTTTCTGCCGCCACTGCAGTATATTCATCTCCATCCCTTTCTGAAGAAGAAGGAGGAGAAATATCAGAAATGCTCAGGTCAACTCCGCCATTTTTTCTTTTCTTCTTCACAGTGAGTTGTGATTATCATCTCGAAGGCCAATAACGACTAATCACATATACGAACTTTTGACGATTCTCTTCTTGCACACAAATGAGGTTTAATTAATTTAATTAATTCCGTTGGGAGGAGGAGTGTGCTGTGATGTATTATATAGACATACAAACATACAGGAATCAATGAAGGATGCTGGTGGTCATGCAAGGTAGACGATGGACTTGACTATTAAAAAAAAGTAGAAGATGAAAAAGAAGAAAGAGGAGAGAGAGAGAGAGAGAGAGAGAGAGAGAGAGAGAGAGAGAGAGAGAGAGAGAGAGAGAGAGAGAGAGAGAGAGAGAGGTGAGAGAGAGAGAGAATCCATCAAAATAAGTGGCACATGATGTAGAACTTTTTAAATTTCAGAAATCGTTAAAAATTCAAGGGGATCTCGACTCTGTAGTCAAATAACATAGAGATGATAATACTGGTAATGAATGATATGGATGGAGGCGATGATAATAGTGACGTTTCATAGTACCAGCGATGTTGTTGTTATTGTTGATGATGATGTGACGAATGATGATTATGATGATGATGATGATGATGATGATGGTGATGATGATGATAATGACGACGATGATGATGATGATGATGATGATGATGATGATGATGATGGCGACGACGATGATGATGATGATGATGGCGTCGACGATGATGACAATGATGATGATGATGATGACGATGATGATGATGATGATGACGATGGTGGTGGTAGTGCTGATGTCAATGATGCTAACAGATAAAACTAGCTGGGTCGGTTTGTGATGAAAATGGTTGTCATGACAACCGAGGCAGCGGCAGGTGCGTCGTCGTTTAGGGAAATGACAACAACAGCAACAACAACAACAACTCAATAACGGAAATGACAACCACCACAAGACCAACAACGGGTACATCTTTAGCAACAACAACAACAACGACAATAAATGACAAATAAATCACATGACGTCACTAAGCCACAGACTTCCACGTCTCTCCCTTTGACCCATTCAATTCCGAGGCCACAACGGGGTCTCGATCAAGTGAGAATTACTTCACACAAGGGGCCCGACCTGCAGTTGAAATAAAAATACCTCCCTTGCAAAAAAAATAAATAAATAAATAAATAAATAAATAAATTAGATAAAATAGATAAATGAAATAAATAAATAGATAAATAAATTATAATAATAATAATAATGATAATGATAATAAGAAAAATAAAATAAAATAGAATGAAATGGAATAGGCATGGGGTAAATTTAGATAAGGCAAAACAAAATGAAATGGAAATAAATGAAACGAAACGAAATGAAACAAACAAAGACAAAATTAAAAAAAAAAAAAAATAGGATATAATAAAATAGAATTAGATTAGACTGAACAGAAATAGCACAAAATGGAATAGAAAAAAAAAATAGAATAAAATAGAAACATCTGAACCCCCACCCCCCACCCCCCGCCGCCCCCACGGTACTGAAGGCGCCGTAGACGGGAGGGGGGGAGGAGGAGAGTCCCCATTACCCCGTCATTACCACTTACGTCATCATGACGTCATCAAATCGTCATTACCTCGCAATCGCCTGAGCATGTGAGATAAGCCCAAGGGTCCAACCCATATTCCTCAAAGGAGCCTCTAAAGGGAACCCAAAGGGAACCTCAAAAAGGGCCTTAAAAGGGAACCCAAAGGGGACCTCAAAAAGGGCCTTAAAAGGGAACACAAAGGGGACCTCAAAAAGGGACTCAAAAATGAACACAAAGGGGACCTTAAAAAGGGCCTCAAAAATGAACACAAAGGGGACCTCAAAAAGGGCCTCAAAGGGTCATAAATGGGCCACAAAAAGTCCTAATAGGTCTTCAAAGGGTCCTAAATGGGCCTCAAAAGGGGACACAAATGGGACCTCAAAAAGAGCCTCGAAAGGGAACACAAAGGGGTCCCCAAAAAGACCTCAAAGGGGCCTTGAACGGGGCCTCAAAAGAGGGTCCAAAGTAACTTCAAAAAGGGCCTTAAAGGGGATCCAATGGGACTTCAAATGGACCTCAAAAAGGATCTAAAAGGGACCTTAAAGAGGACCCAAAAAGGGGCCTCCAAAGGGGACCTAAAAAAGGGCTTCCAAAGGACACCCAAAAAAGGGACCTCATAGGGGACCCAAAAAGGACCTTAAAGAGGACCTTAAAGAGGACTCAAAAAGGGGCCTCCGAAGTGGACCCTCGGGAAGATCAACACAAGGTCCAACATGGTTTGTGTCAATACGCGAAGGCGAGGGAGTGGAGATGATAGTGAAGATAGTGGTGGCATTAGAGGCTCTGGTAGTCGTTGTTAGTGGTGATAGTAGAGTTAGTGGTGCTAGGAATGGTGATGGTAGATGTGTTAGTGGTGTGATGATGACAGTGCTGGTGGTGGTGATAGAAGTGGCGTTAGTGGCACTGGTGGTGAGGTCTATGGTGGTGGTGATAGTGGTGGTGGTGAGAGTGGTGCAAGTGGTGGTGATAACGACACCAGAGGTGGTGGTAGACACCGTTCATACGGACATTATGACGAAGAGATATTCATTACGCTAAAAAAAAAAAAAAAAAAAAAAAAAAAATGGTTCCTCAACCTTGTCCCAAGACTGGGCAAAGAGACACCTCATGGCTGAATAGAATGGCCTGGCGACAGAAGCGACCCACAGATCTGAAGGAGTCTCCATAGGAAGACTCCCCCTCCACCATCCCACTCACACACAGTGGGAAGTGAAAAACCCATGGCATTTTTTCTTTTTTTCTTTTACGCGGCCGATGTTTGGGTCACCTCCCCGGCTGGCCAGGGATATCGGGCCCCGGGAATCGAACTCACGACCAGCTGCTCATGATTTCGACACGGTATCCAGTGGGCCAATAATAGAGAATAATAAAACATAATAATGTAATAACTAACTAATAATGACTAATAAGGTATGATAACTAATGACTGAATAAGTGTTTATCTACGATTTGGTAATTTTCTAAGTGAAGTGTTCTAGCGAACAAGATCACGTGATCCCATTAGGAGAACAGGGTCAGAAGAACAAATGTTCACATATGTTCTAGCCATGGGTAACCTTTTTCATTTCCTTTTTTTTCATTTCCTTTTTTCTTATATTAATTTTGTATGTTAGACACTTCCCCTCCCCCACCCCACAAAAAAAAGTTGTTGCCTGCAGAACGGCCCTGGCTGATGACGTCATCGACGTTTTGGCGGGAAAATGACACGGACAAAGTCTCTACACTTTTTAATAAGGCCGCCTTCCCTTTGTTGAAACCAAGGCGAGATCAGTTTTTTTTTTCTTCTTTTTTTTTTGCGAAATGTCAGCTGCCTTGCTGTGGATGTGCTGTGTCTTGCTGCATTGCTTCTTACCGACCTAGGGCGATGGGCGAGATGCAGGGATGACCCGTCAACCAGGAGGAGCCAAGAAAAGAGGAAGGGAGGGAGGGAGGGGTGGTGGATGGGAGTGGAGTGGGTGGGATTGAAATGGGTGGGAGTGGAATTATGCCTTTTGACTTTAGGTACCTCCCTTGTAAGGGTTGAAAGAGCCTTGGTTATATGTGTATATATGTATGTATGTGTGTATGTATGTATGTATGTGCAAATGTCAGGAGTGTTCAGCTGAATATTCACTAAAACAAAGGAAGAAGAAAGAAAAGGCAAAGGAAAACAAAGAAAAAAGTAAATGAGGAGGAGGTAGAGGAGGAGGAGGAGGAGAGAAAGGGGAAGGTAAAAGGTGGAGTGGGGAAGAGGGAGGAGGGAGGGGAAGGAGGAGGGGGAAAATGTGGAGGAAGAGGAGGAGGAGGAGGGGGAGAGGAAGGTAAAAGGGAGTGGGAAAGAGGGAGGAGGGGGTGACGGGAAAGGAGAGGGGGAAGAGGAGGAGGAGAAAGAGGAGGAAAGGAGGGGAAGTGGAAGAGGGGGAAGTGGAAGATGAGAAGGAGGAGGAGGAGGAGGAGGGGGAGGAAGAGGAGGAGGAGGGGAAGAGGAAGGTAAAAGGGAGTGGGAAAGAGGGAGGAGGGGGTGACGGGAAAGGAGAGAGGGAAGAGGGGAAGGAGGAAAGGAGGGGGAAGTGGAGGATGGGGAGGAGGAAGATGAGAATGAGGAGGAGGACGTGGAATATAAGAGGTGGAGTGGGGAAAAGGGAGGAGGTAGGAAGGAGAGGAGAGAGAAGTAATACACAAACACAAAGGAACACAAAGGAAGAAGAAACAATAGCAGGAGGCCTACTGGCCCTAACGAGGCTGTCTGTGTTTACTATACTAAGCTAAAATTAAGAAAACAGGGCAACTAGGCGATAGAAAATGAACTAACACTACTGCTACCACTATCCTATCCAATTACAATTAAATGCCGGGCTGTCAGATCTTTTATTGCAAAGGATAATATTTTATTTGCGGATTAGAGTCCAAATATTTATCTAGGCGATTTTTAAATGTTGTTATTGTGTTACTTTCAACGACGGTGGAAGGTAACGAATTCCACACATTAACAACCCGGTTAAAGAAGAAGTGCTTACTTTCATTCGAAGAAAATCTTTTACCAATTACTTTAAAATCGTGACGTCTTCTTGTATTTGATTGGTCTAATGAGAAGTAATCTTCGACATTGATGTTGTCAAAGCCTATGAACATTTTAAAAACCTCGATTAAATCTCCTCGCATTCTCCTTTTTTAAAGTGAGAATATATCTAGACTTTTAAGTCTTTCTTCTTACGGCAGATTTCTCGGCCTTGGTATCATTTTAGTCATTCTCCGTTGCACTCTTTTAAGTTTATTAATATCTTTCTGGTAGTATGGAGACCAAAACTGTACACAGTATTCGAGATGGGGACGCACCAAGGAATTATAAAGTTTTAGCAACATTTTTTTCTGCTTCATTTTCGAAGAGTACGAAGAGGAAGAGGAAGAAGAGGAGGAGGAGGAGGAGGAGGAGGAGGAGGAGGAGGAGGAGGAGGAGGAGGAGGAGGAGGAGGAGAAAGGAAGGGGAAGGGGAAAGTGAACTGAAGAAGAGAAGGGATCTCGCCTCCTCCTCCTCCTCCTAATACGCCTCCACCAATTCTTTCTCCACCTCCTTCTCCTAATCCGCCTGTACCTATTATTCCTATTCCTCTTCCTCTTCCTCCTCCTCCTCCTTTTCATTCCGCCTTCCTCTTTTCGGGTCCTTCATAGTCCCCACTCGCTCTATGAACCAATCCTTTTTTTCTTCCGTAGGTAATCCTCCTCCCCCCTCCTCCTCCTCCTCTTGCCTCCTCTTCTCTTGCTTCATTTCAGAATTGGTGGAATACAATTTTTTTCCTACCTAATCCTCCCCCTCCTCCTCCTCCTTTTATAGCCTCCCACACCCGAGCATCCTTCATTACCTCTCCTCTCCCTCCTCCCTCTTCCTCTCTCCCCCTCCCTCCTCCTCTCCTTCTTCCTCCTCATCTCACCTTCCTCTCCTCTCCTCTCCCTGCTCCTTCTACCTCACTCTCTCCTCTCCCCTCCTCCTCTCCTTCTTCCTCCTCATCTCACATTCCTCTCCTCTCCATCCTCCTCCTCCTCCCTTTCCCTCTATTCCCTTTCCTCCTCCTCTCCTTCCTCCTCCTTCCTCTCCCCCTTTTCTCCTCCTTCCTTTTCTACTTCCTCCTCTTTCTCCCACCTCCCTCTCGTCTCTTCCCACCTTCTCTCCTTCCTCTCCCTCCTACATCTCCCTCTCTTCCCCTTACTCCTCCTCCTCCCTCCACCCTCTCTTCTCTTTCCTTCCTCCTCCTCCTCCCTCTTCCTCTCTTCTCTTCCTTCCTCCTCTCCTTCCTCCCTCTCTTCTCTTCCCTCCTCCTCCCTCCTCCTCCCTCCCCCTTTCCCTCTATTGCCCTCCCTCCTCCCCTCCTTTCTCCTCCTCCTCCTCCCTCTCTCTTTCCCTCTCTTGCCCTCCCTCCTCCTCCCCTCCTTCCTCCTCCTCCTCCTCCTCTTCCTCCTCTCGTCCTTTTCTTCCACCTGTGTTTTTCTTTTCTTCTTGATTTATGGCTGCACAATTTTTTTTTCGTTTGTTTATCTAAGCTGTGGGTTCTTAGAGTCGTGTGTTAGCATAAGACCAAGTGGACTAAAGGCGCCCAGAGCTTGATATTCAGACCCTCAGACATTACTGTGAAAAGAAAAAGAAAAGAATGGACTCGGATGGGAAAGAAGAGAGAGAGAGAGAGAGAGAGAGAGAGAGAGAGAGAGAGAGAGAGAGAGAGAGAGAGAGAGAGAGAGAGAGAGAGAGAGAGAGAGAGAGAAGAGACAGAGAAAGCGAGAGTGAGGAACTGTGTGTGTGTGTGTGTGTGTGTGTGTGTGTGTGTGTGTGTGTGTGTGTGTATGTGTGTGTGTGTGTTTACCTAATTGTAGCATACAACATATGACCTGTGCTCGGAGAGGGAAGGGAAGTGGAGAGGAAGAGGGAAGGGTAGGAGAAGGGAGGGGGAGGGGAGGGGAGGGGGAGGGTGAAGGGAAAAGGATGGGAGGGGAGTGGAGGGGAAGAGAGGGGAGATTAAGGGGAAAAGGGGGAAGGGAGTGGGGAGGGGAGTGAAGAGGGAAGGAAGAGAGAAGAGAGAAGGTCGAAGAGAGCGGGAGGAGAGGGGGAAGGGAGGGGAGTGGAGAGGGAAGGAGGAGGGAAGGGTAGGGGAAGGGAGGGGTAGGGTGAGGAGAAAGGGAGGGGAGGTGAGGGGAGGGGAGAGAGAAGGGTAGAAGGGAAGGGTAGTGTGAAGAGAGGGGTAGGGTGAGGAGTGGGGGAGGGGACGGAGGGGAAGGGGAGAGTGAAGGGGAAAGGAGGGGAGGGGAGAGGAGAGGGACGGAAGAGGGAAGAGTGGGAGAAGGGAGGAGAATGGGGCGGGAAGGAAGAGAGAAGGATAGGAGAAGGGAAGAGTTGGACGAAGATAGGGGGAGGGGAGGGGAGGGAGAAGGGGAAGGGAGTGGGGAAGGGAGGAAGAGGAAAGGGAGGAGTTGGGTGAAAGGGAACAAGAGGGGAGGGGAGAGGAGGGGACTAGGATGGGGGAAAGGGAAGGGGGGAGACGGTGGGGGAAAGAGAGGAAAAAGAGGAGGTTAGGGGGAAGAGAAGGGAGGAAAAAGGAAATGGAGGAGAGGATTTCGCAGGGAGGCGCTGAAATTAGCACTACACCATCGCCGGTTGCCAGGTCCATCACAACACGTCCTCATCTAACCTTTCTATTATAAATTTCCTTTTTTCTCTCCCCCTCTCTCTCTCTCTCTTTCTCCCTCTCTCTCTCTCTCTCACTCTCTTTTATTCATCTATTCATTGATCTATTTTTTATTCATTTATTCATTTTTTACACTAAACTACTTTCCAATTCTTCTCATAACAGAACCCCATGTATCCAATCGTGCCCCACAACTACCTTATGTAGTTCTTTGTTGATTAATTGCAAGGCACTACTTAAGCGGCTGTAGCTGTGTGTGTGTGTGTGTGTGTGTGTGTGTGTGTGTGTGTGTGTGTGTGTGTGTGTGTGTGTGTGTGTGTGCGTGTGTGTGTGTGTGTGTATGTGTGTGTGTGTGTGTGTGTGTGTATGTGTGTGTGTATGTGTGTGTGTATGTGTGTGTGTGCGTGTGTGCGTGTGTATGTGTGTGTGTGTGTGTGTGTGTGTGTGTGTGTGTGTGTGTGTGTGTATGTGTGTGTGTGTGTGTGTGTGTGTGTGTGTGTGTGTGTGTGTGTATGTGTGTGTGTGTGCGCGCGAGCGCGTACGTGTAGGATCCCGGAGGATTTCAAAGGACTTCTAGATTACACAGGCCTTACGGTCCCTGCAGGACGATCAGGTGTTAATTCTCAAGTAATTGGTGCTGGAGGACGAGACGCAGTGAAGGAGGAGGAGGAGGAGGAGGAGGAGGAGGAGGGGGAGGTGCGGGAGGAGAAGATGGTGGAGGAGGAGGAGGAGGAGGAGGAGGAGGAGGAGGAGGAATGAGGTATGTAAGGGAAATTTGTGGAGTATATAAAAGAGAAGGCGAGGAGGAGGAGGAGGAGGAGGATTTGGGCAGGAGGGGGAAGGGGGAAAAGCGGGAGGGGGAAGAGGGACTGCAGGAGGAGGGGGAAGAGGAAGAGGGGAGGAGGAGGAGGAAGAGAAGGAGGTGGTGGAGGAGGAGAAGGAGGAGAAAGAGCTAAAGGAGGAAGGGGAAGGAGGAGGAAGAGGAGGAGGAGGAGAAGGAATAGGAAGAGGAGGAAGAAGGAGGGGAAGAGGAGGAGGAGGAGGAGGAAAAGGAGAAGGCGTAACAGGAGAAAAGGAAAAGAAAAATAAGAGGAGAGGGAGGAGGAGAAGGAAGAGGAGAAAAGGGAGGAGGAGGAGGAAGAAAAGAAAGCGAAGGAGAGAATAAGAAAATGATGAAAAGACGAAAGAAAGGAAGATGAAGGCGAAGGAGGACAAGGGCACAAAGAAAAGGGAAGAAAGAGAACAGAAAAGAGAGGGAAATATCAAAGAGAAGAAGAGGAAGAGTAAAAGAGAGAGAGAGAGAGAGAGAGAGAGAGAGAGAGAGAGAGAGAACAAATAAATGAAATAGAAATAGGGGACGAGAAGAAGTTGAGGTCATGTTTGGAGTCAGCGTGGGTAGCAGAGATAAAGGTCAACCTTCGACCGAGGTAAGGTCAGGATCAGGTCAGACCAACTAACAAGGTCAGGTCAAGTCGTCCTTCTCCCCAATCCATCTTCTTGGGTGACAGGGTCCTTGACAGGAACTTGGGGACCTTGCCCCCCCTTCCCCTCCCCCCACTCCCCCCTACTCCCCCCGGAGACTCAAGGACCATTAATATCTAGACCACCTACTCCTCTGGTGCCAGGGCGAAATGAAGGCTATGGATCAAATTCAGACTGAGCTAAGCACTTGCCCCTGACCTCTCCCCCTCTCCTCCCCCTCTCCCTCCCACCACGACTCCATTATTCCTCGCCGCAGTTGGTTGCGGGGGGTGGGGGGTGGGAGGGAGTTTTACTCCTGGTGGAGTTATCACACTCCCAGGTCTCGGTGGATCAAGGAGTCCAAAGCTTCCTCATCAACGCCTCACGAGTCAGGCTTACCATCTGTGATGGAGGCTGGATCAA
>NC_134785.1:49385055-49387555 GCF_046742065.1 Oratosquilla oratoria | reverse complement strand
ATGGAGATAACAAAGGATTCTTTCTGGTCACGCGGAAAAAGGCCGAAGGCCTTTCAGTGGAGCTGAAAGCAGAATTATAAAGGATATTACGTATAAATACACACACACACACACACACACACACACACACACACACACGTGGCGCGGTTGGTAGAGTCCCAGACTGTCAGTACGGCGGTGCCGGCGGTACCTGGCTCGAATCCTGCTCAGGGCTGAAATTATTCCAGTATCGCTGCGCATCGAGTCGTTACTCCAACGCTCGTGGGCGGGGAGTTGGGTGTGTGTGTGCGTGAAAGGTCATAGCATTACCCATAGATCGTCATACGAGCTCTGAGAGCTCTTCCGGGAGGGAAATAGCTGTCACGAGTCCAACACGTGATCCAAAGCCCAAGGTGAATCACACACACACACACACACATATATATATACACATACGCACACAGACACACACACACGCACACACACAGAAACACACAAGGACACACATGAACACACATACATACACACACACACACACACACACACACACACACACACCCACACACCCACACACACACAAACACATATACACAGACACACACATGTACACACACACATACGCGCACGCACACACATACACACACATACATACACACACGCACACACTCACACAAACACATACACACAAACATGATTACATACACAGTCACACACACGTGCACAAACATACACACATTCAATGCAATAAATATATATATATATATATATATATATATATATATATATATATATATATATATATATGTATATTAACCCCAAAATATATCGCAAACCTATCAACTGGACAAAATAATCCCCCCAACATTACTTCCATCTTCACCTCCCAAATCCCCCAGATCTGTCCAGCTCCACCTCCTCGAGAACGACTCCTCGAAGACAAAAAAAAAAAAAAAAAAAAAGTCGTTTCTGTCCATGTCACCACTGACAACAACTGACAACAACAAGGGAGGAATGACAACGGCTGTACGGCCGCGAATCGGTGATATGTGGCCAACCGACCGGACAATGCTGATGGTGAGTAGGAGGTAACCCCCCCCTTTTGTTGTGGCGGAGAAACGTTTCGGGGGCGGGAACATGGAAACGTTTGGCATCAGCTGATATCAGCCTTCCTTCCTTTGGCGGCTGACGGCATGTGACTGACTGCTGGTGACGCTTCCAGAGCGCGTTTATTGCCGCCGCGTTTTTGTCTCAGTATGTGTGAATGGCTGCCGAACAAATGCGTATATACATATATATGTTGTGCTTGTGTGTGTGTTTGTGAGTGTGTGTATGTCTGTGCTCGCGCGTTTCGCCATATTCTTAGATCAAGTGTTGGGCTCGTGATCGACAGTCGATACCGAATAAAAGACCAGAGCTCATACACAGCAGGAATTATTGACAGTGATGTGACATTGCACACACACAAGACCGCAGAGTATCATTTTCCATCAAATGTTGTTGTCGAACATTTATGACTATAACACACACACACGCGAACACACACACACACACACACACACACACACACACACACACACACACACACACACACACACACACACACACACACACACACACACGAACACACACAGATGGTAGAGTCCCCGACTGCCACTACTGAGGTCAGAGTTCGAATCCCGCACAGGGCTGAACTAATTTCAGTATCGCTACGCTGCGAGCCGTTACTCCAACTCTCGTGGGCGAGGAGTTGTGTGTGTGTGTGTGTAAGGTCGCATTACCCACAGATCGGTCATATATGAGCTCTGATCTCTCTTTCGGGAGGAAAATAACTGTCTATCACGACTCCATCACGTGATCCAATGACCACGGTGAATCAAACACACACACACACACACACATTCACACAAACACACACAAAACCGCAGAGTATCATTTTCCATCAAATGTTGTAGTCGAGCATGTACGACTACAACACACACACACACACACACACACACACACACACACACACACACACACACACACGAACACACGCACACACACAAGCGTGTACACACACGCGCATGCATATATACAAACACATTGTGTATGCAGACACGAACTCGCCTGCATTCGAGGAAAGTCCCACAAGGATCGGAATTGATTCCAGACGACAGGATCTCGAAGACATACGCGGAATGATGGAGGGGGGGAGGAGGAAGAGGAGGAAGAGGAGAGGGAGATGGAAGAAAAGGAGGAGAAGGAAGAGTAGGAGAAGAAGGAGGATGGCAAAGAAGAGGAGAAGGACAAAGAGGAGGAGGAGGAGGAGGAGGAAGAGGAGAGGGAAGAATATGAGAAAGAAGAGGATGGCGAAGAAGAGGAGGACAAAGAGGAGAAAGGATGAGGAGGATAACGAGAAGGAAGAAGAGGGTGAGAAGGAGGAAGAAGAAGAAGAGGAGGAGGAGGAGGAGGAGGAGGAGGAGGAGTAGGAGGAGGAGGAGTAGGAGGAGGATGGGGATGGTGGGGGTAGGGGTTGGGGGTT
>NC_134785.1:49357555-49375055 GCF_046742065.1 Oratosquilla oratoria | reverse complement strand
CATGAGAACAGAAAACGGTGAGAACAGAAAACGGTTAGGACAAAATGGAGAGCGGTGTTTCACTATAGTTATGGTGGTATATTAAGGTGTTCGTATAGGTTGTGTTGGTGATGATGAGGGTACTGGAGGTTGCTTGGGTGGTTGAGGCTGTGGTATGTGACAAAAAATGGGAGGAGGAGGAGGAAGAGGAAGAGGACGAGGAGGAGGAGGAGAGCTAGGGGATAAAGAAGGAAGAAGAGAAGGGAGAGGGATGGAAGGAGGATACGGAAAGAAGAAACAAGAAGAGGAAGAGGAAGAGGAAGAGGAAGAATAAGAAAAAAGAAGAAAGAAGGAATATGAGGGGAAGGAGGAGGAGAAGCAAAGAAGGAAGAATAGAAGGAGGAGGAAGAGGGGAAAAAAATCAGCTCACAAACAAATCCAAGGATACGTACGAAGTCTATTTTTCTTTTTCTTTTTTTTTTCTTAAAGAACGCGGAGGCGCGAAGAGGGGGCGGAGCCTATTTTTTCGAAAAGACACAGCCGAGACTCGAAGAGACCAATCAAGCCATCTCGAGTTCCTCGGAACTAATTACTCCTCATAGAGATCGGAGAAAGGTCTTCATCAGACGAATCCAAGAGAGCCAGAAGCACCAGGAGGCTCTTACCTACGGCCGAAGCAATCACCCTTGCCCTATGCACTAGGAGAGCCTGTTTGAGGTTGGGGGGGTTAGTCACTAGGGGGTCATACCAGGACTTGGATCAAATTGTGGAGGCGTCTCGATGTCTTTGGTACTGACGGTGATATTCTTAAAAAAATTCTTTCCTATATAAATCTTATAAATTCATGGAAGGGAAAGATTTATATAAGGAAGTATTTAAGAATACAATCGTAAGAATCTTACCGTGGTATTCTTAAAAAAAATTCTTTCCTTATATAAATATTTCCCTTCCAAGGATTTATATAAGATTTATATAAGGATTTTTTAAGGATACCACCGTAGGAATCTTACGATGGTATTCTTAAACAAATCTTTCCTTATATAAATTTTTCCCTTCCAAGGATTTATATAAGATTTATATAAAGAGTTTTTCTTTTTTTTAAAGAATACCATCGTTAGTATCGAAACAGAGACTATCAGACTAGGCCAGTTACCTTCAGCATAACTCGTGACCGTCAACTCCGGCCATATATGGTCATCATATGGCCTTGCGTTTACCTGATGTTGACCCCGCTCCCAGGATCATCTCCAAAAGAGACAACCCTCGATGGAGGAGGAGACGAAGGGGACGTCCACGGAATTCATAATTGGTGCAAGTGGATCGAGCCTGTCGAGGAATGTTTGGAGTGTGATGGGAGGGTGCCTGCATGGAAGCTTGACCGGAGGGACCGTGAAGGGGACTGGTGGCGCCGGTGTGTGTGATGTAACGCGTCCCCTGGCGTATGCCCCCAATTGATGATGATGATAGGCTGTTAACATGTACACACGCACATAAACAATCACATGGTGAATGTAGTCGATAAATTCCGTCTCGGGGGCAAGTGTAATCGATAAATTGAGTTTCCGGCAAGTGTTATCTATAAATTCAACTCGCAGCAGATGTAGTCAATAAGTTGTTCTTGTTCTCGTGGGTAGCCAACAACATAAACTCTTGCGCATCTAGAAATTAATACATGGCTACAACAATTGATGAAAATTCCATGTATTGCTACAGAACTGTTGAAGGCTTCGTTCCACCTCATTAGGGGGGTGGCCTTACCAAAGAACCTTTTTACCTTGATTCTACGTGGGTAAAGAGAGAGAGAGAGAGAGAGAGAGAGAGAGAGAGAGAGAGAGAGAGAGAGAGAGAGAGAGAGAGAGAGGTGGGGGTGGGCGGAGAGATTCTTAGTCTTCTAGTTTCTTCTCATAAAGTCACCTTTTACGATACACAGGGAACACGGGCGCGATATTCTTATCCCCTAGTAAGTGGTAATTGCGAGATCAATATCCACTCCCCTTTCAGTTCGGGTGTGTGAGGGGGATGAAGGGGGGGGGGCGAAGGGGGGGTGAGAAGGGGTGAAGGGGGGGCGGAGTGGGGAGTGAAGGATGGGGAGTTAAAGGAAGTGTTGAGAGCCGATTTTTGTTCACGGTCTAAGACCAATAATAATGATGATATTAATAACATAATAATAGAAACGATAAGAAAAATGTAGTAAATGCTGATGATAATAACCACAATAATCAATAATAAAAATAATAATAATAATCATAGAAATAATAGTAATAATAATAATAATAATAATCAATAATAATAATAATAATGATAATAATAACAATAATAATAATAATATTGATAATGCTACCAATAATAGTACTAACACTAATATTAATAATAATAATAATAATAATAACAATAACAATACTACCACTACTACTACTAATAAATGTGCAATACCAATAATGAAAACAATGACAAAGAAATTATATTTCCATATTGCATTTGACCTTTAATCACGGTCGATTTAGGTCAACCGAGGTCATTCTGACAAACCCGATTTTATTATATCATAAAAACATACAAGACGATTACACTATCATATTGTTATAATCATATTTCATATTATAATCATCATTATATTAATCATATTTGAAAAAACATCAATCATATTAATCATATTATGGTTATTATATAATATTATAGTATCGTATTTTCATAAGACGATTTATTATTGATTGTGAAATCAAATACACAATTTTCACCTTTTTCAAATACTCGATACATTACGAAACTGGACTGAACTTACTGAAATCTTCGTTTTTGTGTGTGTGTGTGTGTGTGTGTGTGTGAGAGAGAGAGAGAGAGAGAGAGAGAGAGAGAGAGAGAGGTAGGAAGAGAGAGAGGTAGGAAGAGAGAGAAGGGAAGGTAGGAAGAGAGAGAGAGAGAGAGAGAGAGAGAGAGAGAGAGAGAGAGAGAGAGAGAGAGAGAGAGAGAGAGAGAGAGAGAGAGAGAGAGAGAGAGAGTGAGAGAGAGAGAGAGAGAGAGAGAGAGAGAGAGAGAGAGAGAGAGAGAGAGAGAGAGAGAGAGAGAGAGAGAGAGAGAGAGAGAGAGAGAGAGAGAGAGAGAGAGAGAGAGAGAGAGAGAGAGAGAGAGAGAGGAGTGAGAGAGAGGAGAGAGAGAGAGAGGTAGAGAGAGAGAGAGAGAGAGAGAGAGAGAGAGAGAGAGAGGGGGGGGGGGCAATGCTCCTCTCGCCTCGCACTCCTCCCGGCAGAAATAGTCGATAAAATCCGCGAGCTTCAAAGTGCTCAACGCGCTTTCCCTGGCGAGAGTAGTCGATAACACTTCCTAGATACTTCCCTGGCAGGGCTAGTCGATAAAACCTGCCGAGGTCCGATACATGGACTGAGTCGATTGAACATACTGCGAAACCCATTATGCAAAATCAATACATAAAATAAATAAATCAAACTGAGTAAATAAATAAATGAATGAAATAAACAAAAAAGTAAATAAAATGAAATAATAAATAAATAAACAAATAAAAATAAAATAATCCTGGCAATAATAGTCGATAAGAAGATTCCTTGCCCATCTCAACACACGTCCGCCTTCTCCAGGCAAGTTAGTCGATGATAAATTTTGCTTTGAGATCCAACGCTGTAAGCACAATCATACGCATATTCTTCTGGCAAAGATAATCGATAAAATCTCCAGCTTATAAGGCCCCGAAAAATCGTATTGGCCAGTCTCTTAGAGACCAAATGGTCTCACCATTGCTTAGTCACAAGTTAAATTGAACAAAACCCAATTCTGAACCAATTCCTGACTTATAGATTTATCGGTGTTTTCTGGCTGCCGCCAGGCGATTTTATTCAGTACACACATACACTCTCTCGTGGCGCGGTAGTAGAGTTCCTGGTTGCCACTACGGGGTCCGGGTTCGAATACCAACGAGGGCTAAAATAATTTCAGTATCGCTGCGCTGCGAGTCGTTACTCCAGCTCTCGTGGGCGGGGAGTTGGTTGTGTGTGTGTGTGTGCGTGTAAAGTCACACCCTAAACCATAGATCGGTCATATATGAGCTCTGAGCTCTCTTCCGGGAGGGAAATAGCTGTCGATCACGAGTCCAACACGTGATCCAAAGACCATGATGAATCACACACATAGCTCCATCCATTCCTAGTCCACTCCATCCCTCCATATGCCGCTACTATCTTCCACTCTCCCTCCACCCTCCACTTCCACTCCCCACTCCATTTTCTGTCTCTGCCTCTCCTCCCGTCCCTCCATTCCCTACACTCCCCTTCTCCCTCCACAGTCCGGCGTCGTCTCCTCCCTCCACACACCTCCATCTCTCCCCTCCATTCCTCCATTGGGCCCAGTGTCTGGCACCACGGAACCAATCAGTCAAGTCTCTCACGGCCTAACCCGATTTGTTCTCTATTTTTTTTTTTTTTTTTTTTTTTTTTTTTTACAGGGGCCTATACTCTTTTACGGGTGCGACCACACTGGAACCCCCCCCCACACCTTTCGAGGACGAGTTCGAGGACGAGTTCGAGGACCTTTCGAGGATGACTTCGAGGACGAGTTCGAGGACCTCGAGGATGACTTCGAGGACGAGTTTGAGGATTTCGTGTATGATTTCAAAGATTCTGAGGACGAGTTTGAGGACTTCGAGGACGAGTTCGAGGACTTCAAAGATTTTGAGTACGGCCTCTTCCGAGGACGATCTCGAGGACGACATCAATTATCTCTATCTCCTGTCCCTTGTGCCTCTTGATTCATCGTCTGCCTTTCCATTTCAGGACTTCAAAATTCCTCTAAATTCTTTCAAGCCCTTCAACACGAGAAGCACATTATGGGTTTGATGGTGAATGTTTAATGTCAAGGTTTCGGGGTGGGATGGGCAGGGAATTTGAGGGCGGAGATTTTGGAGTGGTAGGGTGTGAGAGTGGGAGGGTGTGAGAGTGTGAGGGTGGGAGGGTATATGGGGTGGGAGTTTGAGGGTTTAACGCTGAGAATTTGGGAGTGGGAGTTTGGGAATGGGGGGGTTGGGAATGGGAGTTTGGGAGTGGGGATTGGGAGTGAGGGTTGGGAGTGGGAATTTGGGAGAGGGGGTTTGGAAGTAGGAGTATGGGAGTGGGAGTTTCGATGCAGGAGTTTGGAAGTGGGAGTTTGGGAGTGGGAGTCTGGGAGTGGGAGTTTGGGAGTGGGAATTTGGTAGTGGGAGTTTGGGAGTGGGAGTGGGGAGTTGGAAGTGGGGAGTTTGGAAGTGGGAGTTTGGGAGTGTGAATTTTCGAGTGGGAGTTTGGGAGTGGGAGGGTATGAGGGTGGGAGTTTAAGGGTTGAACGTTGAGAGTTTGGGAGTGGGAGTTTGGGAGTGGGAGTTTGGGAGTGGGAGTTTGGGAGTGGGAGTTTGGGAGTGGAAATTTGGGAGTGGGAATTTGGGAGTGGGAGTTGGCCAAAAAATGGTCTCGGCATCTCGGGAGTATTCGGTCTCGAGCGAGATCCTCAGGCGATTGGAATCGTCTAGCTTTAGCCAGAATAAATATCTACAAGTGAGTTCTCGTGAGGACGTGGATTAGCTACATCTTGCACCTCTTTACTCCGGTCCTCCTCCTCCTCCTCTCCCTCCTCCTCCATTTCTCTCTCCCACTCCACTTCTCTCTCCTTCTCCTCTATTTCTCCCTCCACCTCCTCCTCCTCTACTTCTCCCTCCTCATCCACTTGTCTCTCATCCTCCTCCTCCTACTCCTTCTCCTCCACCTCCTCCTCTTGTTCTTACTCTTAAACTCGTTGTAAACCTGTTTATTCTCCTTCTTCTCCTCCTCCTCCTCCTCTTCTTTCTCAGTGAAGTACGGATGAATACAAGGGTAAGGATGAGTGAGAGGGTTGATGTATGCAAACACTCTCTCTTTCTCTCTCTCTCTCTCTCTCTCTCTCTCTCTCTCTCTCTCTCTCTCTCTCTCTCTCTCTCTCACGCACACACACACATACAAACACACATAAAGCTCCTGCTTGGCGCTTGCTAACAAGATAGATTTCTCTCTTTCTCTCCCTCTCTCTCTCTCACACACACGCACACGCACACACACTATTCAAGATTTTAAGAAAAAAAAACTTGATGCTGAGAGATACAAAGACGGGTCACCACGAGCATAGCTCCCTTCTCGTATAATACAACTAGGTAAACAACTAGGTAAATACACACGTGGAGCTCCTGCTCGTCGCTTGCTAACAAGACGTATTTCAGTATTTTCGCATCAGGAGAAAATAAGATTTGGGGTGTGTGTGTGAGATCGCGCATTCTTCATCTTTGTGTGGCTTCGGATGTCAGTGGAAGCGTTTGGAACATGATGATACATTTATTTATATTGAGACACCATATATATATGTCCATATACTTGTGTAGACATGTGTATGTACACACACACACACACGGACGACTTTGAGGACTTCAAGAACGATTTCGACGACGCAGAAGTTGGCGAGCAGCAATCAAGAAGAAGAAGAAGAAGAAGAAGAAGAAGAAGAAGAAGAAGAAGAAGAAGAAGAAGAAGAAGAAGAAGAAGAAGAAGAAGAAGAAGAAGAAGAAGAAGAAGAAGAAGAAGAAGAAGAAGAAGAAGAAGAAGAAGAAGAAGAAGAAGAAGAAGAAGAAGAAGAAGAAGAAGAAGAAGAAGAAGAAGAAGAAGAAGAAGAAGAAGAAGAAGAAGAAGAAGAAGAAGAAGAAGAAGAAGAAGAAGAAGAAGAAGAAGAAGAAGAAGAAGAAGAAGAAGAAGAAGAAGAAGAAGAAGAAGAAGAAGAAGAAGAAGAAGAAGAAGAAGAAGAAGAAGAAGAAGAAGAAGAAGAAGAAGGTGGTGTTTGCATGCACACTGGGTTATTGGGGATCAATAGGGAAGGGGGAGGGGGGAAGGGAGCCGAAGGAAGCTGGAAGCTGCCCGAGGGAGGGGGATCCCCAGTCTCAACATCTGCAACTGACCATTTGCTCGTGGGGGACCCCCGGAGAGGGGGGAGGAGAAGGAAGGGGAAGAGGAGGGGAAGGGGAGCAATAGGTGAGAGGGGGGGTAGGAGGAGGAAGAGGAGGGGGAAAGGGGAGGAGGAGAAAGGGAGAGGGGAGAGAAAGAGGAGGGGGAGGAGGGGGAAGGGAAAGATCAGTGGGAAAGGGAAAGAGGAGAGGGAAAGGGAAAGAGGAGTGGGAAAGGGGAAGAGGAGGGGGAAGGGTAAGAGGAGGGGGAAGGGGATGAGGAGGGGGAAAGGGAAGGAGGAGGTGGTAGGGGAAGAGGAGGGGGAAAGGGGGGAGGAGGGGGAAAGGGGGGAGGAGAAGGAGAAAGGGAGAGGGAAGAGAAGTAGGAGGAGGGGGGGGAGGAGAGCGAGGTGGGGGAGGGAGGGAAAGGTGAAGGGGGAAGAGGGAGGGGGAGATGGAAGGGGAGGGAGGAAGCAAGCAGGGACAGGGACGTTAGCGGGCTCTGGTAGGGGCAGGATTAGGGGCGCTAGGGGGCAAGAGGCAGGACGAGGGACGTACTGTACGAGAACTGGTCGAAGTCCGGGGGGGTATGGGAAATGTTCGAGTTCAAGGGCGTTGGATATCCGTGTGAGATCAGGGGCACTGAGGATTTGGGCGAGGGGCGCTTGAGAGGCTTAGGAGGGAGAGAGGGAGAGAGAGGGAGAGAGAGAGAGAGAGATAGGGAGAGAGGGAGAGAGACTTAGGAGAGTGGAAGAGAGGGAGAGAAGGAGAGAGGGAGAAAGGGGAAATAGGAGTAGAGGGAGAGAGGGAAAGAGGAGCAAAGAGGAGGAGAGGGAGAGAGAGAGGGAGAGAGAGAGGGAGAGAGAGAGAGAGAGAGAGAGAGAGAGAGAGAGAGAGAGAGAGAGAGAGAGAGAGAGAGAGAGAGGGGGGAAGAGGAAAGCAAGTCCTGAAGATGGAAAGGGACGAAGAATATTTGGGAACACAGGGCGTGGGCGTGGGCGTGGACACAGGGAGTGGGAGGGGGGAGGGAACATGGGCGAGGTAGTAGGGGCGGCGGTGGGGTCGTCGAAGGCTCCAGTAGGTCAAGGGCGTGGGCGTGCGAGAAGAGGTGTCTGCAAAGGAGAAGGAGGAGGAAGAGGAGGAAGAGGAGGAAGAGAAGGAAAGGAAGAGGAGTAAGAAAAGGAAGAAATGGACGAGGGGGAGGAAGAAGAGGAGATGGAGGAGGAGGAGGAGGGGGAGGAAGAAGAAGAGGAGGGGAAGAGAAGGAGGTGGAGGAGGAGGAAAGGGAGGAGGAGGACGAGGAGGAGTAGTACGATTTTGGGTGAGAGAGGTGGGTATTAGGAATGGGGAGGGAGGGAGGGAGAAAGGTAGGAAGATAGGAGTGAGTGAGTGAGAGAGGGAGTGAGAGAGGGAGTGAGAGAGGGAGTGAGAGAGGGAGTGAGAGAGGGAGTGAGAGAGGGAGTGAGAGAGGGAGTGAGCGAGTAATTGATAAAGGGAGTGAGTGAGTGAGTGAGGGAGGGAGTGAGGGAGGGCGGGAGTGAGGGGGTGAGGGAGTGAGGGAGTGAGGGAGTTAAGGAGTGTATGAGAGAGTGAATGAGGTGAATCATTTACAAAAACTCCTTTACCTTAAGTCGTCTTTCTACTACTTCAATAATAAATAAATAAACAAATAACAAATAAATAACAAATTTATAAAACAAATAAATAAATGAAAAAAAAAATTAACTAAAAAATCCAAGATAAAAAACGGGGAAGGGAGGTAATGGGGGTTGAAAAAAACGGCTGTCAGGATAACAGCTGGTAAGTATGCAGCTGGCAGGGGGAACAGCTGGTTGGCGCAGCTTGCCACCATATGATCTTGACACATGACCACACCATTATGGAAATCTATTCTTCCCACTTATATATTTTATTCTGGCTGCCGTTGCAAGATTTGATTCAGCTGGCTACGTACCGTCCACATTGAAATGTTGGTATGTGCTTATCCAAAATTAGATTTTTGAATTCAGATTTAGTTAATTACGTTATCTTTATTATTTGGTTTATTATCATCATCATCATCATTATTATTATTATTATTTTTTTTCTATTATCATTAATATTATTACTATCATTATCATCATCACCGTTATTATTATTATTATTATCATTACAATCATTATTATCATTCCAATTACATTATTATTACCATTATATTATCATTACCATAATCTGTTATGATCATTATCATTATATTATTACAATCATTATTATCACCTTCTAATTTATTGAATTTGATCAAATCTATTGAAATTCAAATTTATCAGAATACAACTAAATACAATAATGCAGCAGATTATATGATACATTTCACAAAGAGATTAGGACCAGAAGGGATTAACTACGGCCGAAGCCGTCATCTATTTCCTATGTGGTTTAAATATTCAGTCCAGGTTTAAAACCAGATTACATCAGGAGGTAAACGACAGGACTTCGTTGTTAAATAGTTAAGAAGACGAGAGAACAGGCAGAACAGAAGAACACTGAGAGAATACTAGAACACTGATAGAACACGAGAACACAAAATCACATAGACTAGAACAGTGACAGGATATAATACAAGATCACGTAGACAGAACGTTTGATCATTGTTGACAGAACACAAGAAAACAGACAGAAATGACAGAGGTTGATTACAATTTCCAAAAGAGAGAGAGATAGAGAGAAAGAGACAGAGAGACACAGATAGAAAGAGAAAGAGACAGAGAGACACAGATATATAGATAGATAGGAAGATAGATAGATAGATAGAGAGATAGAGAGAGAGAGAGAGAGAGAGAGAGAGAGAGAGAGAGAGAGAGAGAGAGAGAGAGAGAGAGAGAGAGAGAGAGAGAGAGAGAGAGAGAGAGGACCAACGTGACGTCACGCGACTTCCGGTCCTCTGATGGGGAACAATCTTCTTCTTCTTCCTCCTCCTCCTCCTCTTCTCCAACACGAATGATCCTGCGTCGCCTTTTTTTTCGATGTCTCTGATGAAATCCCGTCCGTGAAAGTCTCGAATCGCTGCCAATTTCACAGCCCAGGCGGCCTCCGAGGAGGAGGAAGAAGAGGAGGAGGAGGAGGAGGAGGAAGAGGACGGGAGGAAGAGAACGAGGAGGCAAAGCAAGAGGAAGAGCAGAAGGAGCAGGAGGAAGAAGAAGAAGAGGAGTAGGAGGAAGAGGAGGAAGAAGACGGGAGGGAGAGAACAGGAGGAACTGGTGGAGAACGAGAAGGAAAAACAAGAGGAAGAGAGGAAGGAACAGGAGGAAAGGAGGAGAAGAGGAGGAGGAGAAAGAGGTGGAGAACCAAGAGAAGACAAAAGAAGAGGAAGAGGAGGGAGGGAGGAGAGGACGAAGAAGCGGAAGAAGAGGAAGATGAGGTGGAGGACGACGAGGAGAAAATAAGAGAAGAGAAAGAGGAGAAGCAAGAGAAGGAAGGGAGAAGAAGAGGAAATGGAAGAGGTGGAGGAAGAGGTGGAGGAAGAGGCGAAGGACGAGGAGTAAGAGAAGGGAGAAGAGGAAGAAGGATAAAAGGAGGAAGAGGTGGAGGACGAGGAGATGGCAAGCGAAGAAGAAGAGGAAAAGGCAGAGGAGGAGGAGGAGGAGGAGAAGGAGGAGAAGGAAGGGTAGAAGAAAGTTTTAGAGAAGAACGTAGATGTGGCTGAGGGGGAATAGGTAGAAGAGGAGAAGGAGGAGGAGGAGGAGGAGGAAGAGGAAGAGGCGGAAGAGGAGGAGAAGGAAGGGTAGAAGAAAGTTTTAGATAAGAACGAGGAGGTGGCTGAGGGGGAATAGGTAGAAGAGGAGAAGGAGGAGGAGGAAGAAGAGGAGGAGAAGGAGGAGGAGGAAGAGGAGGAGGAAAAGGAGGTGATACAACTCTATCGAAATTAATGCCATTTTGGTTTGGAGGAACTTTGAAAGAGCTCAATTGCAAAACTTTTTTTTTTTTTCTTAAAGCTTAAACTCTAATAAGTGCTCATTAACCTCAACAAGGAGAGTCTTACAATAAGTCTAAAGATGATGATTATGGTGGTAATGATGATAGTGATAATGGCGGGGATGATGATGATAGTGATGATGGTGGTGATGATATAGTGATGATGGTGATGATGATGATAGTGATGATGATGATGATGATGATGATGATGATGATGATGATGATGATGATGATGATGATGATGATGATGATGATGATGATGATGATGATGATGATGATGAATCGGTTTAATGTCGCGAAACTCACCCTTATCAGGAGGCTAGGACGGTGCTCCTCTCAGAGGACTCTGCAACGTGGAATTTAATGAACCATACCCTTGGTCCAACTCGCCAGTGGCAGAATTCGAACCGCCATCAATTCGACCCCCTAACACGCTCGTCCAACGAGCATCCAAATCGTAAATAAACAATACAGTAATAATAATAATAATAAATATAATAATAAAATAAAAAACAATACAGTAATAATAACAATAATAATAATAACAACAACAATAATAATAATAATAATAATAATGAATAAAATAAAAATAAAATTATTGGAGTTCTAAGTAATTTACTGTCACTCTTCGAGCAATACAATTAAAAAAATAAAATAAAATAAAATAAAATGACCTGAATGCTGCGAGGGCAAATTTGCATGTAATTATGTGAAAGTTGTAATTCGGAAATATAACTGGAAGCCTTACATTAATGAAGATCAGTCTAACTAACATTATCAAAGTTGCAATTAATTTTAATGAATGTTATTTAAGTCATGACTCACTTTTTATTTCATTTTTGAATCGAGTTCTCCACAGATGCGAAACTCAGTTTTTATTCAATGAAATGTGGATAAAGAATAATGTGTTTAATGTAGTTTAGAAAAAAACTTGTAGAAGAACTATCAATGGACGATAGCGGCGTTACAGACAAAAGTATATTTCTTCAAGAAACCATTTTGAAAAAAAAAATCGAGAATTATCAATGGACAATGGCGGCATTACAGACAAAATTATATTTCTTCAAGAAACCATTTTAAAAAAATCAAGAACTATCAATGGACAATGACAGCGTTATAGACAAAAGTATATTTCTTCATGAAACCATTTTGAAAAAAAAAAAAAAAAAATCGAGAAGATAGTTCTCAGAATTCTTCCAATCTAAGAAGTACATAGGACTCAGGCGACGGCTTCGGCCGCAGCTACTCAACGCCTCCTGGCGTAGACAGACTCCTCCTTCTGGGTATCATGGGTTTGGACAAAGAGGTACTCTTGAGTGGCCTCCGAAGACACATGACCTGACCTGACCCCAAGTGACCTCGAGGTCTTCGTGTCGACCGAAATATTTTTTTTTTTTTTTTTTTAGAAAGGAAAGAAAGAATAACAAGCAGAGTTTGATATATCGAAAAAAGATCATAAGTTCAGAACAACAACTTGATGATAAGTTGGGTTAAGAAAATAAGAAAATTAAGTTTAAGAACTTAATCTAAGTTTATCTTTTATCCAAATGATGTATATTTTGCTTAACATATAACAGATGGGCAATTTACTTTAAATATTTTTGTATCAACGAAATAAAGTAAATTTTAAGCGACACTGTAATCATATACGTAATGTGTATATATGTGTTATTTACATTATTATAGTTTTTATTTATTATCTTATGATTTTTTTTCGCATCCGACCTAGATATGGACCAAAAGGTCTCTGTCGGCATGCTCCGCCTTTGTAATCCTTTGTAATATATAACATATATATATATACATACACACACATACATATGAGTATATGTATATATATATATGTATATATATATATATATATATATATATATATATATATGTATATATATTTACGACAGTCTCATGTAGGATTCCGGGTTACAAGGCTTTTGTAGCTTCTGTGGTCGAGTAGATAAAGGCATTGCGAAGGTTATCTTACCAGTGGCTGGAGCAGTGGGTTCGAATCCTACATGCGACTGTCATAAAAATCACCATATATTATATATATATATATATATATATATATATATATATATATATATATATATATATATATATATATATATATATATATATATATATATATATATATATATATATATATATATATATATATATATATATATATATATAAAGGGCGCTTTATTTCCAAAGTCAAGCTCTATCTCAACCTTTCAGCTTACCTCGATTCAATTTAGGTGAAAATTGAGAGGAGGAGACGGGGCCTTTCACAGCAGACCAAGTCATTTTAGACCCACACCGCGGCGGCTGTGGGGCGGATGGGGGGCGGTTGGGAGGGGAGGCAGTGCGCCGCCCCCTATGGCGATAGAGAGCAACGCCCAGGAGAACTGATAGGGAGAGCGTGGGGGCCTCTACACTTATAGGAAAAGGAAGAGGAAAAGGAGGAAGAGGAGGAGGAGAAGGAAAGGAGGAGGCAGAGGAGGAGGTAGAGGATGAGGTAGAGGAGGAGGAGAAGGAAGAGAAAGAAGAGGATGGAGAAGAAGAGTAGGAAGAGGAGGAGGAGGAGGAGGAGGAAGAAGAAGAGGAGGAAGATAAAAAGAGGATGAGGAAGAGGATGAGGAAGAAGAGGAGGAAGAGGAGGTAGAGGAGCAGGAGGAGTAGGAAGAAGAGAAGAAAGAGGAGGAGGATAAGGAGGAGGAGGAGGAGGAGGAGGAGGAGGAGGAGGAGGAGGAAGAGTCTTTGGAGATAGGACGCGTGTGTGTATGGTTCGGATAGGAAGAATGGGGAGGTTGTGTGAATGATGAGTACTTTATGTACATGTTTGTACAATGTACACCCTCTCTTGCACTCGGCTGTGTAAACAGTAGTCCAGATGTACATTTTTTGTATACCTGTCTTTTGATAAAAGTTAGCTTTATATACATTTTGGGGGGGAAATGGGTAAAAATAGAATTTTACCAATTTGTATCGATTTTTAAAATTGTTTATGTCATTGAGTTCTGCAGGGGTTACATGACGTAGGGTCATGATAGTGTACAAGAACGCGCGCGCACACACACAGACACACACGACTCGGTGGCGTGGTTGATAGAGTACTGGACTGTCAGCACGGAGGTGCCCACAATACCTGGTTCGAATCCTGCCCAGGGCCGAAATTATTTCGGTATCGCTGCGCTTTGGGTCGTTACTCCGACTCTCGTGGGCGGGGAGTTGTGTGTGTGTGTGTGTGTGTGTGTGTGTGTGTGTGTGTGTGTGTGTGTGTGTGTGTGTGTGTGTGTGTGTGTGTGTGTGTGTGTGTGTGTGTGTGTGTGTGTGTGTGTGTGTGTAAGGTCAGCATTCCCCATAGATCGGTCATACACGATCTGAGCTCTCTTCCTAGAGGGAAATGGTTGTCGATCACGAGTCCAACACGTGATCCAAAGACCAAGGTAACACACACACACACACACACACACACACACACACACACACACACGCACGCACACACACGCACACACATACACACACACACACATACAAATTACTCGAAAACTAAGGCTATTGCTAACAAGCAGACACAGAAATCTGTTTTATGTTCAGTATTTTAGCTTTCAAGACAGGTGTGGTGGCCAAGGACAGTATATTTTGAAATTTGGACAGTATTCTGGTTCATACGTGGCAGTATCATCAGGGGAGAGTATACTGTTAGTCGTGGTATTCGGTAGACCAAAGTATAGTGTTACTTACTACGACAGTATTTTAGAAGCTCTTACAAAGATGAAAAGGTAGAAAAAGGAAAAAAGTGAAAAAGACTCAAAATAAATAGAAAAAGAGAAGAAGAAAAATAAGAAGAAAAAGAAGAAAAGGAAGAAGAATGAGAAGAAAGAGAAGAAGAATAAGATGAATAAGAAGGGAGAAATAAAGAAGAAAAATATGAAGAAAAGAGCACACTTCAAACAAGTGAAATCAGTTTTGCAATTTTTTTTTTTTTTTTTTGCCTCAAAGATATTTGCCCAGACGAGGCAATAAATATTCCAGTGAAGAAATCTTATATTTACATAAAGAAAAGAATCTTTGTTTACATGGCAGCAACAACAAATATGCTGCCCAAGATTCAATGCTTCTGCCCCCCTCCCCCCAAAATTGGGATCAACAAAAGGAAATCCATATGATTTTTGGAGTGTTGGATTTTCGTGAAGAATAGATTTGACGCTCTTCGCATCAATGAGATTATATTTTCGCGAATAATGTGTTATTGTCATGCGTGTAGGGTAAAACGTACATGAGAGTGCACACATCTCTATGCGTGTACACACACACACACACACACACACACACACACACACACACACACACACACACAATAGAGAAGGTTAAGAGGGCCACCCTGACCTAGGCTATCTACCAGCGCTTCTATCCTTGTGGACCACCTTGCACCAATGTCGTGCCTGACCTAGGTCACGTGTTGACCTTACCTTCTTGAACGGTTTCAGGAGAAACTGTCAACAAATCATGGCTTCTGAATTCTTCATAGGTCATGCTAAGATTTCTTTTCTTACATTGGAGGAGGGTCGGAGAAAGGTCAGGTCAAGTTATGACCCCAGTCAGGCTGCTCCCAGGTCACCTTGCTTGCGGGTGTATATCTAAGATGGTCTACTTCCACGTCTATGTCCTCTTTTTCAAGTTGGATTTTTGAATTTTTTAATTGATTCAATTTAACGTCACAACCCTCCTCCCCTATCAGGGTGCTAGGACGGTGCCCCTTACAGAGGACTTTGAAGCGTGAGATATAATGAACCATGTTCTTCGTTCAAACTTTGCCGGTAGCAGGGTTCGAACCGCCATCCATTCGACCTCACAAGTAGCGACGGTCCCACCCGCTCGGCCAACGAACTTTCCTTAGCTGAAGAAAATCGTTTGACACCAGTTTTTGACGTTAAACCATATCATAAGGGGAACTTTAATAAATTTCTCTGATTGTCGTCAGGCGATTTTTATTCAACTGAATGAAATTCTTAGTACTCAGCCAGAATAAAATATCTCACTTATCCACAGAGGAATCTCACTTTAAAGTTAAAAAATACCAACCAGCGTGAGACAGCGTGAGATGAGCTGGAGTTCATGTGTACGACAGCGTGAGATGTATGAAAACCGAGTGAGACAGCAAGTGAGAGAGTTAATCATCACGGCATGAGCAAAATCTCGTGAGATAAAATGAGGTTATGTGGTTTACCGCATGGTCGAGATCCGTGAGAGTTGAAATGGCCACTAACCGTGAGATAAGAGTGAAATTGGGTGGTTTGTTAAGTGACTTTAGGTTTCCCGTGAGACGGTTTGAGATCGTGAGAAGTCGTGAGGCCTTATGGCTTCCTACGTGAGGCGTTTAGAAACAGAAGGGCATCGCACGTGAGATCCCTTTGCGTGAGACGGCGTCAAGTCAAGCGGCTTCGCGTAAGACGGCGTGAGATTGGGTGGATTCCCCGTGTGAGGGCATCCGGTTAAGGCGTCTTCGCGTGTGAACGGTGTGAGATCGGACGGGTTCGCGTGAGATGACATGTCGCGTGAGATGACATGTCGCGTGAGAAAGCGTGAGATCACATTTCGAGGAATTGCGTATTTGGCGACAGGTCTACCTTGGAGACATATGGGGAGACAATGGGCGGAGATTTATCGTGAGATATAGTAGAGACAGAGTGTCGAGATCTGGAGAGGAGAACGCGGGAGACTTGGAGAGGGACAACAAGTGAGAGAGGAGATCGTTGGGAGATCAATGAATGAATATCGATAATGGAGGAGAAAAGAGGAGAAGGAGGAAGAGAAGGAGGAAAAGAAGGAGGAAGAGGAGGTGGAAGACACAGAAGAAAGGAGGAGGAGGAAGAGACGGAGAGGACAGAAGAAAGAAGGAAGAGGAGGAGGAGGAGGAAGAGACGGAGAGGACAGAAGAAAGGAGGAGGAAGAGACGGAAGAAAGGATGAAAAAGAAGAGGAGGAGGAGGAGGAGGAGGAGGAGGAGCAGGAGTAGACAGATGAAAAGAGGAGGAGGAGGAGGAGGAGGAAGAGGAGGAAGAGAAGGAAGATGATACAGAAGATAGGAGGAGGAGGAGAAGAAGAGAGAGAGGAGATCCAAACGAAATGGGAGACATAAGGGAGATATGAGAGAGAAAGAGAGAGAGAGAGAGATATGAGAAAAATGCGGACAAAGATGATGGGAGGAGGAAGAGGAGGAGGAGGAAGAGAGGGAGAAGATCAAAGGAGAGTAATACGATTGAGGGAGAGAGGAGGGAGAAAAAGATAGAGGAGGATAAATCTGGATACACCAAAGGAAGAGACTGACTGGGGGGAGACTGAGAGAGTGATGAAGACCTAACGAAAGAAAGAAGAAGAAGAAGAAGAAGAAGTAGAAAGAAGAAGACGATGAAGCAGAAGCAAAGAAGAAAAGGAAGAAGCAAAAGAAGAAGAAGAAAACGAGGATGTACAAGTACAAGAAAAAGAAGACGATGAAGCAGAAGAAGAAGAAAAGGAAGAAGAGGAAGCAGAAGAAGAAGCAGAAGAAGCAGAAGAAGCAGAAGAAGAAGAAGAAGAAGAAGAAATACTGGCAACATGACCCCCAAAAATAAATAAATAAATAAATAAATAAACAAATAAATAC
>NC_134785.1:49337555-49352555 GCF_046742065.1 Oratosquilla oratoria | reverse complement strand
CAGTGTAACGTGGCTGACTCGTGGTAAACATTTGTCAAGTAACAGAGATTAAAAAAATCATACTGACTTATCTTAACATGATCCTTATCATATTTTACGTCAAGTAACTCGTGTTTTGCATCCGGAAAAGAATAAGGCGGAGGGGGGGGGGATGGACTCGAGTACAATGACAGGTAAAAGAAAATGATAAAAGAAAAAAAATGATAAAAGAAAATGTGAAATAAAAAAGTTCAAAAGTAAAAAAAATAGAGGATAACACTTGGTATAAAATAAACAAAATAAATAAATGAATAAATAAATAATTAGTTAAACAACAAAGAAGATAGACAAATCCTTTTACTGCGTCACAATATATTGTGACGGAACATTCAATTTTTTATCCAAGAATGTAAGAGATCACAATTATCACTAATATTCCAACGCAAGCCTCGCAATCCATTTTCTATTTCAATTTCATTGCAACAATTCTTGCAGCATATGCAACGAAAAATGCATTTGCTCGAGAACTTACATGTAATCTTGTTTATGTGTTTCCTAGATGTACAGTTCTTGTTTTGATCAAGAGAAGAAGCTGATTGCAAGGATGGATAGAATAACTGTATTACTTCTATTTAATTTTCTAATGCACGCACACACACGCACGCACACACACACACACACACACACACACACACACACACACACACACACACACACACACACACACACACACACACACACACACACACACACTCGTGGCGCTGTGGTTAGAGTTCTCGTCTGCCACTACGGCGGTCCGGGTTCAAATCCCGCCAAGGGCTGAAATTATTTCAGTATCGTTGCGCTTCGAGTCGTTACTCCAACTCTCATGGGCGAGGAGTTGGGTGTGTGTGTGCGTGTAAGGTCACAGTATTACCCATAGGTCTGTCATATATGAGCTCTGAGCTCTCTTCGGGAAGGGTAATAGATGTCGATCATGAATCCAACACTTGATCCAAGACCATGGTGAATTACACACACACACACACACACACACACACACACACACACACACACACACACACAAACACACATTTAAACTTTTTTAAAGGAGAAAAAGAAGATGAAGAAGAAGATAAGGAAGGAGAAGAGGAAGAAGAAAAAGAAGAAGATAAAAAATTAAAAAAGAAGATGAAGAAGGAGAAGAAAAAGAGGAAAGAGGAAGAAGATGAAGAAGATAAGGAAGAAGAAGGAGAAGAAGCAACAGAGGAAGAAGAAGAAGATAAAGAGGTAAAAAAAATGAAGGCTAAGAAGAAAAATAGGTAGAAGAAGAAGATAAGGAAGGAAAAGAAGAAGATAAATGAGATGAAAAAGAAGAGGAAGGAAAAGAAGAAGAAGAAGAAGAAGAAGAAGAAGAAGAAGAAGAAGAAGAAGAAGAAGAAGAAGAAGAAGAAGAAGAAGAAGAAGAAGAAGAAGAAGAAGAAGAAGAAGAAGAAGAAGAAGAAGAAGAAGAAGAAGAAGAAGAAGAAGAAGAAGAAGAAGAAGAAGAAGAAGAAGAAGAAGAATTTATAACTTCTTCTCTCCACCTCCTGTCTTCCCCCCCCCCCCTCTCTTTGGCGGAATACTGTCAGCGGGACAGAAACGCCGAAAGAAATACGCGAGACAACTTTCTTAACAGTAAACAAAAAAACGACGCTATTCTTGGCGCCAAACGACATGACGTCACATGACCTTATCTTTACCTGAAAATATCGCCATGTGACGAAACATTCCCTGGCGACAAACGACATGACGTCATAGCTCTAAGGCGACAAACGGCATGATGTCACAGTTCCACGGCGACAGGCGACATGACGTCACAAATCCATGGCGCCAAACGACATGACGTCACAATTTCATGGTGACAGATATGACGTCAGAGCTCCATGGCGCAAAGCATGACGTCACAACTCCACTCCATGGTGATACATAACGTCACAGATCCGTGGCGGCAAGTGACATGACGTCACAACTCCATGATGACAGACGACATAACGTCATAACTCCATGGTGATAGACTGCATTACGTCACGACACCATGGCCACAAACAAGATGGCGTCACAACTCCATGGAGGCAAACATGACGTCATAACTCCATATCCACAAACGAGATGACGTCATAAATCAATGGCGACAGACGACGTGACATCACATCTTCATGGGGACAAACGAGATGACATCGAAACTTCACAGCGACAAACGCCATGACGTCACAACTCCATGGCGACAAACGAAATGGCGTCACAACTCCATGGTGTCAAACATGACGTCACAATTTTATGATGCCAGACGTCACAACTCCATGGCGACAAACGACATGACGTCACAGCTTCATGACGTGACTCTCACCACAAAACGTCAAGACGTGACTCCAAATACGATGACACATACTGTGACTCTCGCGTGACTCCAGTCAACAGAAACAGTTCGTACATGACTCCCACGCGACTCCCACGTGACTACAACATGACTCCATCAACCAAAAAAAAAAAAAAAAAAAAAAAAAAAAAAAAAAAAAAGAGAGAGAAGGATCTCCGGCTGACTCGCACTGACTGGCAGCATGGAATGGACTTGAAAGGTCAAAGTTGATTAAATCATGAATTGACGCAGAAATTCGTCTTTGATCTCCTAAACGTTTATTTTTTCTCTTTCTGTTCATAATGTCAAACTGATATTCTCATTCTAACACATGCCAGCACATTATGTTCACATAAATGTTTTAGCTTCGGTCATCATTGGTAGAAGGCGTGTTCACATATAGATAACTTGAGATACATCAGTCATATTAACAATATTATATCAATATCAATCGGTATATCAATTCATTAAATATTTAATCGAAGCGTTAATTCATATTGATATATCAATCATCTTCATCCTAGGATTAATAATTTCGCTCTAGAATTACATGAATCTAGGATTAATTCTAACATTGACAACTTGAAATATGTCCTCATTATATCAGTATTATAATAATATTTATAAACATATTATTTTATTAGATATCTAATTAATTAGCAAATATTTTATATTAATATATCAATTATCTTCAGGCTGGAGCTAGCTATATCTTTCTAGAATCACGGAAATCTTCAGCTGATTATGAGTTAACTGAATTCTATTTACACAGGATTCAAGTGTTTTTGAAAATATTAAAATTTAAAAATGATCTCGTAAAAGAAAATGGCAATTGCTAGATTGCAATCAACATAATTGAGATCATCAACTCGCCTCGGGGTTGACTAAAACATAGAAATTCTTTTTTAAGTCAATTGTGAATTACATATGTATATACTGTATACACAAAGTGTTGATCTGCGTTTTATCAGCATTTGTGATGTTCTTGCTTCTGGGAGCTTATCTAAGTAATTATGTGCTGGACACACACACACACACACACACACACACACACACACACACACACACACACACACACACACACACACACACACACACACACACACACACACACACACACACACACACACGCAAACTTGACCCGTGATGATTTGTATTCAGATAGTGTGATGTTCATCATTCACAGTAAGATTCCAAAAGAGAGAGAGAGAGAGAGAGAGAGAGAGAGAGAGAGAGAGAGAGAGAGAGAGAGAGAGAGAGAGAGAGAGAGAGAGAAGAGAGAATATCGAGGACAATGCGACGAGAGAAGCCAATCGGGCGACCAAGAAATGGAAAGACGACGACGAAAGAAAATGAAAGAAAAAAGAAAAGAGAGAGAAAGTCTAAAAGAAGAAGACGAAAAAGGCAGAGACGCAGAATGATGAGAACGAAAATGAAGACAAGAAGAAAACAAAGAAAATGAAGGGGAAATAGAAAGAGAAAAAGGCGAAGAAATAGAGGAAGAAATAAAAGAGTGAGAGGAGAATAAGAAGATAAAGGAGGAAGACGAGGAAGAGAAAGAGGAAGACGAAGAGAAGGGGGAGGAGGAAGACGAAAAGGAGGAAGAGAAAGAGGAAGACGAAGAGAAGGGGGAGGAGGAGGAAGACGAAAAGGAAGAGGAAGAGGAAGAGCAGGAGGAAGACGAAGAGGAGGAGGAGGAGGAGGAAGAAGACGAAGAGGAAGAGGAGGAACGTAATCCGTCGCCACCAATTCACCATCGCTTCTATGCTTTAAGAGGGGGACGGAAGGTGAGAAGGATTTGGAGGAGAAGTCGTTGGAGGAGGAGGAGGAAGAGGAGGAGGAGGAAGAGGAGGAGAAAGAGGAGAAAGATGAGAATGAGGAGGAGGAAGAGGAGGAAGGCAATATGACCTTAGCCGGGAGGAACTGCGTCTCCTCATTGCTTTGACCTCAACCAGAAGAGGAGGAAGAGGAGGAGGAGGAAGAGGAGGAGGAGGAAGAGGAGGAGGAGGAAGAGGAGGAGGAGGGACAGGCCCGAGGCAGAGGTAATGACCCTTTACGATGAAGATTGAACGACCAGAGTCCTGTGGCTTTTTTTTTTTGGGGGGGGGAGAAAGGGGGGAAAGGGGGGAAGGGGGAGATCCTAAGGAGACAGGAGAAGGAAGTATGGGTGGGCTGGAAGGGGGTGGGGAAGGGGACTCCAAAGGTTGAACGATGGAGGAGCTCGTGGGGTGGGGGTGGGGGGATTACTGGGAGTGGGGGGGGGATGTCCATCGTTGGGAGGGATGGGGAGGAAAACGTGTGGGGGCGAATGGAAAGTGAGCTATGGGAGGTATGGGTGGGGAGAAAGGGGGCTGTTGGAGTTGGATATGGAAAGAGGAAGGGGGCTGGGGGTGTTAGGAGGTGGGGAGAGATGGGGGCGTTAGGTGGCTGGATGAGGAGTTGAGAGAGGAGATGGGGAGGATACAATGAAGGGAGGGGGCTGTTGGGGGGAATAAAGGGGCTGGTGGCGTTACAAGGTGGAGAAGAAAAAGGTCAGGAAAGAGAGGAGGGGCTGGAAGAAAAGAAAAAGGGGGCTTCAGGTGGCTTTGAGAGACTACTGTGGGGCTTTGGGAGCCTTCAAAGGGGCTTCAAGGGGCTTTGGGGGGCTGGGTGAAGGTGAGAGGAAATGTCCATAGGGGGAGAGAGAGGACGTTGGAGATGTGAGGGAGAAGATTGTTAAGTGTTGGAGGAAGCGGTTGCGAGGAAGTACATGAATGAGTTCCCGAAGAACCTTCCAGTGAGTTCGGGAACGAAGAACCTCCAGAGGAATTCGAAGACAACAAACAGGCGTTTCTCGAAGAACTCGAAGACGATGAAGAAGAACCTTCCAGTGAGTTCGGGAACGAAGAACCTCCAGAGGAATTCGAAGACAACAAACAGGAGTTTCTCGAAGAACTCGAAGACAATGAAGAAGAAACTTCCAGTGAGTTCGGGAACGAAGAACCTCCAGAGGAATTCGAAGACAACAGACAGGAGTTTCTCGAAGAGCTCGGAGGTGATGAAGGAGAACTTTCTGAAGAGTTCGGAAAGAAGAAGGAGCTTTCCGAAGAGTTCGGGACAATGGAGAACCTCCCGAAGAGCTCGAGGACATTAAACAGGAGCTTCCCAATGAGCTCGAGGACATTAAGCAGAAGCTTCCCGAAGAGTTGGATGACATTAAGCAGTAGCTTCTCGAAGAGTTCGGGACAATGGAGAACCTCCCGAGGAGCTCGAGGACATTAAGCAGGAGTTTCCCAATGAGTTCGGGACAATGGAGAACCTCCCGAAATGTTCGAGGACAATACAAAGGAGCTTCCCCAAAGAACTTAGAACTTGGAGATGATAAAGAACCTCTCGAAGAATTTGGAGACGACGGAGAAGAACCTCGCAAAGAGTTTGGGAACGAAGAAGAGCCTTCTGGTGAGTTCGGAAACGACAAAGAGCGTCCAAAGAAGATTGAGGACAATAAGGAACCTCCTGAGAAGCTCAGCGACGACGACCAACCAACCTCACAGAGTTCGGGGACGAGTTCGGAGACAACGAAGGAGACTTCTTGAGGAACTTGGGGTTGCAGGATCCCGACGAAGTCGAGGACGATGTCGAGACTAAGAGAACACAGAAAGGAGCAAACGAACCGACTAACAAACCTCCGTTCAGACAAAGAGGCAAAGGAAAAAGGGGAAACAAAGAAAAGAGGCAGGAGCAAGAAGCGGCGAGGGGAAAAGAGGGGAATATGTGGGGAAAGGAAGTAAATGGGAGGCTGGACAAGCAGAAAGAACGCCCGGAGCCGGGTGAGGGGAAGTGGGTGAGGGGAAATGAGTGAGGGGAGGTGGCTGAGGGGAGTTTGGCGAAAGGTGAGGGGAAAAAGGTAAAGGTGGAAGGTCAGAACACGTGGGTGTGGAGGAACAGGAGACACGAGTGAGGGGAAAGGGTGAGGGGAAACAGGTAAAGGGTAAGTCATTGATGCCAAAGAGAAGAGGGGAACGGATAGAGGTAAAAACGGAGGAGGACAGAGAAACTGGACAGAGGGGAAAGAAGAGGACAAGGTCTTGAGGGAAAAATGAGGGGAAAAGGATATAAAGCACAAACAGCGGAAGCGACCATTTGGTCCTCATCAAGACTAAATGAAGTGGAAGACAGAGCCATGAAAGAAAAAAGGAGATTACGAGGAAAAATTTTAAGGAGATAAGAAAAAGATAAAACAAAACAATGTTAAAACAAAGAGAAAATTTAAAGAAAATAGTCAAGAAGAAAAAAGAAGAAAAAAGGAAAGTGAAAGAATAGAGAAGAAAAATGGATAAATAAAAGAAAAATAGAAAAAGTAAAAAAAAAAAAAGGGTAAAAAATGTTGAGGAAAAAACAGAACAAAGGGGAAATAGGTCAAGATGGGTCAGGTTGGGTCACAAACTGAAACGAGAGAGGGAAAGAGAGAGACAGAGAGAGGGAGAGATAGGTATATAGATAGAGAGAGAAGGGGGTGAGAGAGAGAGGGGGGAGATAGAGAGATAGATAGATAGAGAGAGAGACGGAGATATAGGAAAAGAAAGAGGGAGAGAGAGACGGAGAGGGATTGATAGAGAAAGAGAGAAAGAGCGGAGAGAGAAAGAGTGATACATATATACAGGGAGAGAGAGAGGGGTTGGGCGATGGGGAAAGGGCACACCAGCTAGAGAGAAAAAGAGGCGGAAGGATGGATGAAAGAGAGCAAGAGAGCAAAAGAGAGTAAAGAGGTATATCAATCTCCAGTTCAAATACCTCTTTTTATCTTATTTTCAATTATCATTTATCTATCAATTGATATATTTATCTTATTTATTAATTTTATTTTTTATTTTATTTTATTCAGCTGAGGCGAAACGGTCAAATGACATAGAAAACGGGATGAAGTACAACAGAAAATGAAATAAGAATTAAATAAAATTTTCATAAATAACTAATATTATAAATAAACAAATAAATAAATATATAAATAAATATAATGACAACGAATGAACGATAACGAATCTAGCAGAGAAAACGACAACTTCAAAGAAAACGTAAATCTAAAAAAAAATGGGAACCTTAAAAATGGGAATTCCAAACAAATCTGAAATTTCAAAGAAAACGGTAATCTCAAAGGAAACTAAATAAACCAAGAATCAAAGAAAATGGGAATCTCAAAGAAAACGGGAACATCAAAAGAGACGGAAATATGTGAGAAACAGAAACAGGAGGGGAAGAAGAAGGAGGAGGGAATATTGGCACAAGCGAGAAGAGAGAGAGAGAAAGAGAGAGAGAAAGAGAGAGAGAGAGAGAGAGAGAGAGAGAGAGAGAGAGAGAGAGAGAGAGAGAGAGAGAGCAAGGGAGAGAGAAAGAGAGTGAAAGAGAAAAGGAGAAAGAGATAGATAGATAGAGAGGGAGAGAAAGAGAGAGAGAGAGAGAGAGAGAGAGAGAGAGAGAGAGGTTTGCTGCATATATCAAAAGAATATTACCAGCAAATAAGTGATATTGCACACAATGTGTGAAACATCCATTACAAAAATGAATAAATAAATAAAATAAATAATTGAATGAATAGACAAATTGGTAACTAGATACATGACTTGGTTTAACGCCACAAAATCCTTGTTATCAACAGGCTAGGGCGGTGGCCCTTGCAGAGGATTTTGTAGTGTAATTTAATTAACCATGCCCTTGGTCCAACTCGCCGGTGGCATGGTTCGAACCGCCATCCCCTCGACCTTCGCCGCAAGTAAGACGCTCTAATCCGCTCGGACAGCGAGCTTCCATCAGAAACATAAATAAATAATTACATAAATAAATAAAACAGAAAATATATCTAATACGCAGATGATATTTTTCAACAAACATTTTATCGACATTATTTCCTGATTTTTCGCTCCCATTCTATGCACTCAGAGCCAATCATAACTGTCAAGGTCAGTGCAGAGAGAACATTACTATTTACTATGTGTGCGTGTGTGTGTATACGTGTGTACATGCGTGTACGTGTGTGTGTGTCTGTGTGTGTGTGTGTGTGTGTGTGTGTGTGTGTGTGTGTGTGTGTGAGTGTGTGTGTGTGTGTATTCACCTCGGATCTGCTGCAGTCTCTGTCGAGACAGCCAGACACCACCCTACGGCAGTGAGCTCAGAGCTCCTTATTAGCCGATCTCTGGGTAGGTCTGAGACCACTCACACACCACACACCGGGACAGCAAGGTCACAATTCCTTGACTAACGTCCCGTACCTACTCGCTGCTAGGTGAACAGGGGCTACACGTGAAAGGAGACAAACCCAACTTATCTCCGCCCGACCGGGGTTATAAGTTGGGTTTGTCTCCTTTCACGTGTAGCCCCTGTTCACCTAGCAGTGAGTAGGTACGGGACGTTAGTCAAGGAGTTGTGACCTTGCTGTCCCGGTGTGTGTGTGTGTGTGTGCATGTGTGTCTATGTGTGTGTCTGTGTGTGCGTGTGTGTGTGTGTGTCTGTGTGTGTGTGTGTGTGTGTGTGTGTGTGTGTGTGTGTGTGTGTGTGTGTGTGTGTGTGTGTGTGCGTGTGTGTGTGCGTGTGTGTGTGCGCGTGTGTGTGCGTGTGTATGTGTGTTTTCAAATGTCAAGATAAAAGTTTCCGACATATCTGGATATCATAAAGGGGAATAAGCTAAACCATCAAAGCCAGACGATCTAGAAGATTTTTCAACCTAATCTCAGACGATATTATTCAGGTCAGAGAGCGAGAAAGAGGAGAGAGAAGGTAGAGAGAGAGAGAGAGAGAGAGAGAGAGAGAGAGAGAGAGAGAGAGAGAGAGAGAGAGAGAGAGGAGAGAGAGAGAGAGAGAGAGAGAGAGAGAGAGAGAGAGAGAGAGAGAGAGAGAGAGAGAGAGAGAGAGAGAGAGAGAGAGAGAGAGAGAGAGAGAGAGAGAGAGAGAGAGAGAGAGAGAGAGAGAGAGAGAGAGAGAGGACACCTACTTGTATTGTAATACGTGTACACTAGTATACAATGTAGTTCCAATTGAAATTGATTGACCTCTTATTTGGGATCACTGTACATATTGATGGTCCAAGACTACTCGATCTAAGAAATGAAATATTCGGTGGGATCTTTCAATGACCTTTGAAAGAGAGAGGTAACGCCCTAAGAAAAAGAAGAAGATAAAAGAACGAGATTCGGCAATTGGTTTAAAAAAAAAAAAAATCCGAATAAAAGTGATTGTGAAGGTCGATCGCACGACGGAAGTCTACCAAACAATCAAACGTTTTAGATTTGAATAAAAAACAGGATACCTTTGATCCAAAGTTGATCAAACTTGTTAGAAAAAAAAAAATAGAAAATAAATTTTACGTCCAGTCTCGACCAGCCGCATGAAGAAGTAAGACATTTTTGTTTTGACTATGAGAGAGAGAGAGAGAGAGAGAGAGAGAGAGAGAGAGAGAGAGAGAGAGAGAGAGAGAGAGAGAGAGAGAGAGAAAGAAAGAGAATGATAATGACGTAATTTCAGCCATCGATAACCGTAAGATAGTTAACCAATAGTCTGAGAGGACTTTATCTTATTTTTCAGACCTGAAAGAGACTGAAATATCAGAAGAGAGGTGTCGAAGAACCTGCCTCTACAAAATGCAGCTCTCTCTTTCTCTCTCTTCCTCGCTTTCTCTCTCTCCCTCTCACTCTCTACTTATTTTTTCTATCTACCTATTTTCTCTATCTCTGCCTATTCTCCCTTTCTCTCTATTACCCTCTCTAGCTACTCGCCTAACCTCTCTCTCTCTCTCTCTCTCTCCCTCTCTCTCTTAATTTCATGTAAATAGATATACATACCAAAGTGGAGCTAGATGTAATATGCAAATCCAGGAGATATTTTAATGTACAGGAAGACTGACAAATAATATTAACAAGGCTTTTGAATAAGTCAAGATAGTTCAAATATCTCCTCTCTCTCTCTCTCTCTCGCTCTCTTCCTCTGCTTCCCTGTTTCTCTCAACCAATCATTTTTTCCTTTACTCTCTTTCTCTCCTCTCTTTCGCTTTTTCTCTCTACGCTCTCTTTTTCCACTTCTCTCTCTCATTCTCTTCTCTCTCTCTCCCTGTTTTTCTTCCTCTCCTCACTATTTTTCTTTCTCTTTCTCTCCTCTCTACCTCCTCCTCTCCTCTCTCCCTCACTCTCTCTTTCTCTCTCTTTTTCTGTTTCTCTCTACCACTCATTTTTTCCTTTACTCTCTCTCCTCCTCTCCTCTCTTTCTTTCCCTTTTTCTCTCTACAGCTCTCTTTTTCCATTAATCTCTCTCCTTTTCTTCTCTCTCTCCTTCTTTCTTTTTCAATCTCCTCACTACCTTTCTTTCTCTTTCCCTCCTCTCTACCTCCCCCTCTCCTCTCTTCCTCTCTTCTCTCCCTCCCACTCTCTCTCTCTCTCTCTCTCTCTCTCTCTCTGAGTGAAAGGTCAGGCGCGGCTTCTTGGTGACGTGAATATTCCATAGACCGACATCAAGAGAAGCCTTGGGGGTCTGACAGACCGGCTTGGGCTGGGCTGTGCCACTCCGGTCTACCTCATGCCTGGGGAAGCAACCCGTGTGCGGTCTTTAAAGGGTCTGGGGGAGTGTGAGACCCCAAGACGTTGGTCTATTACGGTCTAGGTAGAACGACCCGGTCTATCGACGGCTGAATAGACCTGGTCTGTCTTATGCAATAGTGGGCTAGACCAAATGGACTGGTCTGAAAGGATGGGTTGAATGGGTCTGTGGTGGTTTAGAGAAGGTCTTAATGGTCTGAAATTGGTCTAGAAAGACTGAAATGTTGGACGGAGTGGTCTGACTCCAAACTGGTCTGAAATCAGACCAATTAGTACTTTCGTGCTCGGTCTGGAAGAGGATGGAAGAGGAAGAGGAGGAGGAGGAGGAGGAAGAGGAGAAGGAGAGGGAGGGGAGAGGAGAAAGGAGAGGAAGAGAAGGAAGAGGAGAAGAAGAGGTGGAGGAGAAGGCGGAGAAGGAAGAGGAGGAAGAAGAAGAGGAGGAGGAGGAGGAGGAGGAGGAGGGGAGAAGAGAAGGGAAAGGAAGAGAGGGGGAGAGAAAGGAGGAGGAGGAGGAGGAGGAGGAGGAGGAGGAGGAGAAGGAGGAGGAGGAGAAGGAGGAGGAGGAGAAGGAGGGGGAGGAGGAGAAGGAGGAGGAAGAGGAGGGGAGAGAAGGGAGAGAAGGGAAAGGAAGAGAAAGGGGAGAGAGAAGAAGGGGAAAATGATTAGGAGAAAAAGGAGGAGGTGGAAAATGGAGAGGAAGAGAAGGAGGAAGAGAAGGAGAAGGAAGATGGATAGGAGGAGGCGGGAGAGGAGGAGGATGGAGAGGGAGAGGAGGATGGAGAGGAGGAGGAGGGAGAGGAGAGGAGGAGGAGGGAGAGGAGGAGGAGTAGGAGGATGGAGAGGGAGAGGAGGATGGAGAGGAGGATAGAGAGGAGGAGGAGGAGGAGAAGGAGGAGGAAAGGTGGAGAAGGAGGATGGAGATGAGGAGGGGGAGGAGGAGGAGGAGGAGAATGGAGAGGAGGAGGAGGAGGAGAGGAGGAGAATGGAGAGGAGGAGGAGGAGGAGAGGAGGAAGAGGAGGAGGACTGGCAGGCTTCAGTCGTCTGATTTACGACGTAACCGCATGATTGGCTGAATTTTGGAGTGCGGGACTCGAGCGAGAGCGGGCGCGTCCGTCCGAGGGTGACGGATGACCCGCTTTATCCTCGACGCTGACGCAGATGGACGCGACCCAACATCGCTCTTCCTCGACTCCTTGAGAGTCACCTTCGAGGATGACCTTTGAGGGTGGCCTTCGAGGATGACCTTTGAGGGTGGCTTTCGAGGATGACCCTTGAGAATGACCTTCGAGGATGACCCTTGACAGTGACCCGACATTGCTCTTACTCGCCCTCGACTCCTTGAGGGTGAGGCTATAGGATGACCTTCGAGGGTGACCCTTGAGGATGACCTTCGAGGATTACCCTTAAGGGAGACCTTTGAGGATGACCCTTGAGAGTGACCCGATATCGCTCTTACTCGTCCTCGACTCCTTGAGAGTGAGCCTCGAGGGTGACCTTCATGGGTGACCCTTGAGAGTGACCCGACATCGCTCTTGCTCGTCCTTGACTCCTTGAGGGTGAGCCTAGAGGGTGACCTTCGTGGATGATTGTGACGAAAGGACCCGTAACCGATCCTTGAGTGTGACATTCAAGGATGACCCTTCAGAGTGACCTTCGAGGATGACCCTTGAGGGTGACCCACGAGGGTGACCTCCGTGGGTGACCTAGATGTAAATCTCACAGTAAGAACGTCATCGCTGACATGAAGTCCCACTTATGACTTGGAGTGGCAACCAATTCACCTCTAAAATCTCCGAAATGCTTGAGTACATTGCGAATAAGTCTTCCTTCATCTCAATCCACCTACTCTCCCTCCATTCTCTCTCTCTCTCTCTCCTCCCTCGTCTCCCTTCCTCGCTTCTCCCCTTTTCCCTCTTCTCTCTCTCCATTCTTTCTCTCCCATTTTCTCTCCTCTCTCCCTCCCTCTCCTCTCTTTTCGGTATTTTCGGTACAGCATTGGTGGTTATTTTTCATTGTTTTGATTCTTTTGGCGTCATCGTCGTCACAAGCGTCACAGACGTCACAGTCATCAACGTCACAAAAGCCACAAACGTCACAGTTATTAACGTCACGTAGACGTCATACTTCCTGATCACGCGGTCACAAGTGACATGATTCGAGACACATTCAGACAAGCTTAGAAACAATGATCTCTAATTTCTAACTCCCGGACACCCTCTCCCTTCTTTCTTCCTTGGTAGGGAATAGAACGTCTCCCTGAGTCTCCACGAACAAGGATACTCTCCCCCTCCCCCTCCACTCCCTCCATCACGGTCCCATCGCTTTCTATCGCTGAAGAAACTCCCTTGGTTTGATCTAGAACGAAATCTAGAAAATGGATGAAGAAACGCCCAGCTGGCGATATCCAGATGGTATTGGCGATGCAGCTGGAGGCTTGGGGTGTACCAGCTGACACGTGTAACGCTCCCATCTGCGACCATCTGTCCCCGATAATTCTATGGAATCTTCCTTCTCCAGCAGATGGGGAGTGGGGGGATGGGGGACGGGGAGATGGGGGGATTAGGTAACCCTCCCAAAGAAGGGCGGGGCACAGATGGTGATCGCAAAGATGGGGAGGAAATATTTAGGAAATTAAATTATAGAGAAAAAAAAATAACGACAATGATAACGATGACGATAATGACAAAAGAAACAACGACAACAACAACAACAATGAGTTTACTCTGAGTTCTACGGAAGGTTAGTGTGTGTGTGTGTGTGTGTGTGTGTGTGTGTGTGTGTGTGTGTGTGTGTGTGTGTGTGCGTATATACGTGTGTCCATACGTGTACCTTTACCTACACCCTCACACTCCCCTTCCCCCCCTCCCCTCTCACCTTCTCACTTAACCTCCCCCTCCTCCCCCCCTGACCCTCACTCCACAATCAACAACCCGACGTTTGTCGTCCCAGACATAAGGGTCAGAATTTGCTCTGAAAACAGAGAGAAATTGCCTTATGTGTTAGGGAAGCTGGGAACAATGTTAACGCAATAGCACAAACATGTGGGCATAGGCTATTAAAATCATATCCATGAAAACAAAACAAAAATCATCTCATGGTACTAACATATATATATATATATATATATATATATATATATATATATATATATATATATATATATATGTACACACACATATTTCTTCTACAATGACAAGAACATTTTCTTCAAGCTGCACAGTTGTTACCAAAAGGTCTTTAACCTAAAAAATTTAACTATACAGGGTTAATTTTAACCTTCGTCGGTGATGAATTTAATTTCTTGTTATCCTTTAAGGTCCTGTTCACACTGACGGTCTGAACCGCGCGGAAACCGCGGCCGTACCGCATAGTCAAGGAAAAAACGGCGGGGGTGTGTGTGAACGCCTCCATCGACTTACAGTGTAATAGAACCGCTTCGAGTCAAACCGCGGCGGTTGAAACCGCTAGTATAAATAGAGCTTAACCCCCTTACCTTCAGGGCGGTACGTTTCCTGTCGCCAGACGATTTTATTCAAGTGTTGGAGACGTCATAAAGATTAATCCAATCTCGATTAATCTTTTCAAGCGATTTCATTCACCCACTCCTTTACTCCTTCATATTCTTCTCCCTTCCTCTTCTTCTCCTACTCCTTATCCTCCTCTTCTTTCTCCTCCTCCTCCTCCTCTTCCTCCTTGTTCTGCCAATTACTCCGGACGAGCAGCGGAAGCCTCGTTCCAACGTTATAGGCTGGAGGAGGAAGAAGAGGAGGAGCAGGAGAAGGAAGAGGAGGAGGAAGAGGGGAGAAGGAAAGGAAGGAGGAGGGGAGAAGGAGAGTGAAGAGGAGAAGGAAGAGGAGGAGGACGAAGAGGAAATGGAAGAAGAGGAGGGGGAGGAGAAGGGGAGTAAAAAGGAGGAGAAAGAAGAGGAAGACGAAGAGGAAATGGAAGAGGAGGAGGAGGGGGAGGAACAGGAGAGTGAGGAGGAGAAGGAAGAGAACAAAGAGGAAGAAGTGGGGGATGGGGAAGAGAAGGAGAGTAAGGAGAAGGAAGAGGAAGAGGAGGAAGAGAAAAGGGAAGATGAAAAA
>NC_134785.1:49317555-49332555 GCF_046742065.1 Oratosquilla oratoria | reverse complement strand
GGTGGGAGGGGGAAGAGGGAGTGGGGGAAGGAGGGTGGGAGGGGGAAGGTAGTGGGTAGGGGAAGGGGAAAGGGGTGGGAGGGGGAAGGGGAAAGGGGTGGGAGGGGGAAGGGGAATTGGGAGGAGGAAGGGGAAGGGGAGCTGGGAGGAGGGGAGCTGGGAGGAGGGAAGTGGGAGGGGGAAGTGGGAGGTGGAGAGGAAGACAACGAACTGAAGGTGTTGAAACTCCCTTCCCCCCCCCCATGGCGCACTTCATCGACTTTGTTCTGGTTATCAACCGACAGTTTCATTCAGCTGAGGGCATCCCTTCACTCTCGATGGATCAAGGGAAGAAAGCTGGAAGGAGGAAACGGTATATGTATATGTATATACATATTTATACGTATGTGTATGTGTATATCCCAAGTAATTTCGGACAGTTGCCTCGGGACTCGAACTGGGGCCTTGCTTGACGCTAAGCCAAACTGTCGGAAATAATTTAGGATGACTTACACCGTATGTATATATGTATATGTACATATATATGTATACGTATGTGTATGTATACATGTACATGTATATGTTCACGTATATGCATTGCATACGGCCCCCACATGAAAAGGGTTGGGGTCGGGATCCCATTTTCGACTTAAATCGGACTTTTGTTCCCCAGCGCTTCTATCCTCCTGTTCAATCTCGCGTTCTCATTTTCGAAGTGAAGACAAACCTACAAGGACCATTCTTGAACCATTCCTCACATTAGGACGGGTCCTGATACGCAGCGAGGTCTTCTCGAACGGTCCTTCAGAAGTGGCCCAGAACGTGGCTGGCCCTCCCAGAATTGTCCAATAAAGCGGCCCTCCTATCAGGAACGGCCCTCATGAGTGGGTGGCTTTATCAAGAACGGCCCTACAATGGACTCCCGCTCTCAGCCGACCCGGTGTCTATATTGCCTGTTTACCGAGAACGGCCCCGCGATGAAAATCAACGCTTTATCGGTACCGGACCTGAGATGAGTCTACTACAGAACGAACGATACTGAGCTCAGTTTCTCGATGATTCTGAAGGAGGAGGATGGAGGGGAATGGAGGGGGATGGAGGATATGGTAAGTGGGGTGCAGATGGAGGGATGATAATGAAAGAGGATGGTGTGATGGTGGTCAACACCACAATATTCACCTCAATGACTTCATTAGTTCCGCCACATCTTACCAATACCAACATCACCACCAACTACGTCCTGAGCATCAACACCATGACCACAATTTTCACCAACCACCATATTCTCCAACACCATTTGCACCATCTCCAACACCATTTGCACCATCATTCCCTACCCCCATCACCAACACATTCCCACCCAACATCAACATCACCAACTCCGTCCTGGCCATCAACACTATCACCACCATTTTCACCACCACATCATTCTCCAAAACCATTTTCACCACTTCGAACACAATTTGCACCATCCTTTGAGCCGTCGTCTTCAGCCGACACCATCGTCTTTGACGCAAAAAAAAAAAAAAAAAAAAATGGAGGACTGTGAGGGGTTGCCAGTTAAGTGTTTATCTAATCATTTTCTTAGCTTCTTCGGGGAGGGAAAAGTTGCGCTGGGTCATTAGCGGCTGATGCAATCCAGCTTCGCTCACTAACGACTATCGCAATTATTAGTTTCGATAATGGCCTTGATGGAATACACACATTTTGGCATTTACAGCCAATACTTTTAGTGTTAATACGTACACTGATGAGAAGTGTGTGTGTGTGTGTGTGTGTGTGTGTGTGTGTGTACGCGGGTAGACATTGTGTGTAATGTATACATGCACCAGCGCGCCCATACGCACACATACAACACTTCCATACAATCATACACACACACACGCATTTGTCTCAGAATAAGCAAGTCGCCCCGAGAGGTTCGAGGCCTTGCGGTGGAGCTTATTTATATATATATATATATATATATATATATATATATATTATATATATATATATATATATAATACATATATTATGCATATGCCATTTCATGTTCACTGCTACATAAAAGCCTATTCCAGAACATTCCATGATGCATGGCTCATATGACTGTGTCAACATTTATGAAGTCACTCCAGGAAGCTTTTCTATTTCTTCTCAACACTTTCTATCTGGTCTCCTTCTTCCACGCGTCCCATTGCACGGCGGCCACTTAATAGCACACTTGATCCATCGCCATAATTCCTTTGTGCCAACCTTCTTCCAAAAATTTGTCGTCTTCAAAAAAAAAAAGAAAAAAAAAGTCAGTAAGTCTCTACAGTCTTATCTTTTTTTTTTCCTCCAAAATTCACTCGCTTCGAAAAGTTCTTCCATTTTCTTTTTGCCTTCCAAAAGCATTTGCAAACCCTTTCTCTCCTAAAAAAAAATCAATATTTTTTACTTTGCCTTGAAAACCTTCCCAAGGTCCTTTTCTTTCACTCTTTTTGTTAATTTCTTTTGCTTCAAAAAGCCATTCAAAATTCAGTTACTCCCAAGACATTTTCCAAATTCCTTCATAAATTCTTTCCAATTTTGTCTTCTTCGGAAAACCATTTGCGTCCAATAGCCTTTCCAAGTTCTTTCTTTGAAAACTCTTTCCAAATTCCTTAATTTAAAGAAAGATTTCCAAATTCCTTCGCTGGTAAAAACCCTTTCCACAGTGCTACCCTTCCAAAGTCCTTCGTTCACAAAAGCCTTTCCAAAGTTCCTTCTCTCCTAAAAGTTTTTTCAAAGTTCCTTCTTCCCAAAAGCATTTTCAAAGTTCTTTGCTTCCAAAAGCCCTTCTACTTCTTTCCCTAAAGCCTTTCCAGATTCTTTCTCTCCCAAAAGCCTTTCCAGATTCTTTCTCTCCCAAAAGCCTTTCCATTGACCTTGGATTTCTAAACCTCTCCACTCTTTTTCTTGTAAAAACCTTTCCAAAGTCCTTCCATCTAAGAAGCTTTATCAAATTCCTCCTCTTTGAAAACTCTTTACAAACTATTTCTCTTGTCAAAACCTTTCCAAAGTCTTCTAGAAGCCTTTCCAAATTCCTTCTCTATGAAAACTCTTTTCAAAGTCCTTTGCTTCTAGAAGCCTTTCCAAAGTCCTTCTCTTTGAAATCCCCTTCCAAAGTTTTTCGCTTGCAAGAGCGTTTAGATTCCTTTTCTTCAAAAAGCCTTTCCAAAACCTTTCGTTTCGAACTCTTTCTCTTCTCAAAACCTACCCAAAGTCATTACTCCCCAGAATCCTTTCCAAAGTCCTTCATTCTCACAATCCTTTCCAGAATCCTTCCTTTCTACACCCCTTCGTTTACATAATCCTTTCCAAAGTCTTCTTAGTTGAAAACCGTTTCCTAAATCCTTCGCTTCCAAAATCTTTCTATGATTCCTTCGTCCTTAAGAGGAATTTCAAATTCCTTCCTTCAAAGTTCCTTAGTCATTCGCCTCCTGAATTCTTTCCAAAGTCCTTTGTTCCTAAAACCCTTAAGTCCTTCACACTGAAAACCCTTTCTAAAAACGATTCCTACCAAAGGCCTTTCCAGATTCCTTCTGTTCCAAAAGACTTTCCAAAGACCTACTCGCTCAAAAGCCATTCCAAATTCCTTCTGCCCCAAAAGCTTTTCCAAGATCCTTCGCTTACAAAAGCCTTTCCAGAGTTCTTCTGCTCCAAAAGCCTTTCCAAAGTCCTTCTCTCTCAAAAGCCTTTCCATATACCTTTTACTCCAAAAGCTTTTCCAAAATCCCTCGCTTACAAAAAGCTTTCTAGAGTTCTTCTGCTCCAAAAGCCTTTCCAAAACCCTTCGCTTTCAAAAACCTTTCCAGAGTCGTTCTGCCCTAAAATCTCTCGCTTCCAAAAGCCTTTCCAGATTCTTTCATTCCCAGAAGCCTTTCCAAAGTCCTCCTCTTCCATAAGCCTTTCCAGTTTTCTTCTGCCTTCGCTTCCGAAAGCCTTTTCGGGTTCTTTCTCTCTCAAAAGCCTTTCCAAAGTCATTCGCTTCCAAAAGCCTTTCCGGATTCCTTCTGTCTCAAAACCCTTTCCAAAGCATTTCGCTTCCAAAAACCTTTCCAGATTCCTTCTGCCCCAAACGCCTTTCCAAGCTCCCTTGATTCCAAAAGACTTTCCAGGTTCCTTCTGCCGTAAAAGGCTTTCCAAAGTCCACCTCTTCTAAAAGACTTTCCGTTGTTCTTTCTTTCAAAAATTCTTTCCAAATTCCATACCTCTCATAAGGCTTACCAAAGTCCTTCAATTCCGAAAGCCTTTCCAACGTACTTTATTTCCATAAACAAATCCATACTGCTTCTCTGGAAAGAAAAACTCCAAGTCCTTTCATTGACAAAATCTTTCCCAATTCTTTCCCTTCCAGCGTATAGAAACATTCAAATTTCTTCTATTGGTATACTCCCAATCATTTCCAAATTTCTTCAATTCGAAAATCTTCCGCTCCTTTCCACATGTCTCTGGGATTTTCCAAAATTCTCCGATCCTTTCCAGGTTTATTTCAGCATTTCCAAACCATTTCTTGTTCTTTTCGTGACTATTTCTTTTACCCTTTTTAAACGACTCTTTCCATTCTGGACAAAATATGCCTTCGATGAATTCGAAATTTCTTCAGTCCATCTAAAGTTGTTTTCACAATTTACTTTTGTCTTTTCAAATATCCTTCGATCCTTTCACAATGCCCTTTTTTCGGTTCCAGAACTCCATTGATCCTTCTTAAAATTCCATCGATCCCACGTTTTTTTTTTTGTTTTGTTTTTTAATTCCTCCTTTGCTGGTTTTCTTTCCGAAGTTCCTCCGAGTCTTCCCGAAGTCGCCGAAGTCGCTCTGGCGCCGCTTCTTCCCGGAGGATCCCGCGCGAAGGACCTGGAACACGATGACACCTTCCGACGACCCGGATGTAAACAAAATCACGTGATTTTTCCAAATTTCTTGGATCATTTCCAAATGTCTTAGGTTCTTCCCAACGTTCTTATACACACACACACACACACACACATATATATATATATATATATATATATATATATATATATATATACTGTATATGTATATATATATATATATATACACACACACACACATATATATGTAATTCATGGCGAACTTCGAGATAGGAACCTCGCCTTAGTAACTGCACAAATTGTGACTATCTTTAAGTAATGGATTTGGTATTTCAAATCCCCCAAAGAACGGATTCAACAAAAGAAAGTCTTGCCAAGATAAATTCGTCTTGATTCGACGACTGCCAACCGGATCGTAACGTTGTGAATCTTTTAAAGCAGAATTAATCTTTCGTAATCTTTTTTCAAAATCAAAATACAATATGCTATCATTACTATATCCCTTTCGTAGGAAATATATTTGATGCGCTACATGTATTATTTCTTTTTATGAATACCAAACCACAAGCAGAAAGATCAAACGCTCCTGACATTTCGACCACATTTTCTGGTCATTTTGTATTCTGCCTAGAGAATACCTGGCAACCAGATGCCCTATATCTTTCTGTTACGTTTTGTCTTATAAATCCAAGGTTTTATTTTAGATTTTTTCTTATCAATCCAAGGACTTTTCAATTTACTAGGTTTGTCATAACATATATAGGTGAACCCATCAGGTTAAAGAAGATTATGAAATTGGAGTTTGTAAATGATAGCAGTTTTTTATATCTTAATACTATAAAGAATCAAACAAAAATGTCCTGTAGTAAAAGTAGTAATAGTAGTAGTAGTAGTAGTAGTAGTAGTAGTAGTAGTAGTAGTAGTAGTAGTAGTAGTAGTGTGTGTGTGTGTGTGTGTGTGTGTGTGTGTGTGTGTGTGTGTGTGTGTGTGTGTGTGTGTGTGTGTGTGTGTGTGTGTGTGTGTGTTACGTTTGGAAGTTCAAGTGTAGTGTGCGTAGTAGATAGGTATGTGCACACACACACACACACACACACACACACACACGCACACACACACACGCACGCACACAATACAAAAATTTATGAGCAAACTAGATATGGAGAGATACAAAGAAGGGACACGACGAGCATAGCTCCCCTTCCCGTAAGACACAACTAGGTAAGTACATACACACAGAAGCATACATACACACACACACGCACGCACACATACACACAGAGGAGACCATATCCTTGACATAAGTATTCATTCCAGCAGAGGCGGAGTCTGATACGGAGAGCAGATAAGGTATGTGACAGCAGATAAGGCGGATTAAACGAAGACGCAACTGCCGAGGGAACTCGGGCCCTTGACCACATCTCGTGATCCTTAAGGTCTCTTTTACGGCCTCCGAATGGCCGATTTCGCCCTTACAGACACCACAAAAAATCCCGAGAAATGACCCGTGCTGTACCCTATGTACAGTCGAGGGCAAAACTTTGAGAGTGTGCACAGTTTTTATGATACAAATTCAATTTTTTTTTTTTTTATAAATCCGAGAGAATGACCTAACTGTTAGGTAAATACTACATAGGAAAATATATCACGTGCTCATAAGAAAAAAATAAAAATAATAAAAAAGAAAAAAAAAAAAATATATATATATATATATATATATTGACGCAAAATCTGTGGCGTGGGTCAAAACTTTTGCACATGACTGTACCTACAAACTCAGCTTACATATGTGTATGACTGAATTTATATATACATATACATCCCCGTATGGGGTATGGACTGTAGGACTATGTATTCGTTCGTGACACCCCTACGAACCAGAGGCACGCCCATTTTTCTTTACTACGTCTATGACTCCACTCCAGTATTATTTTGTCTCCAAGGATAGAAACGGTAATTATAAATGATAAATATTCCAAATATATACGACATGAGGAAACCATGCGTAATTCCAAACTCACATTTTCGAATTTTGTAACAGCATCATTATTTTTCTTGTTCAAAAATGTTAAAGGCAACGATCCCCTCCTTTCTTAGCCGCCCTCCTTCACCCCCCCACCCGAAAATAGATAAATAGATAAATAAATAAATAAATAAATGAAATAAAAATCCTTCTTGGAGCAAGAGGAAGAGGAAGTACGGGACCAACTGGTACGAGATAAAAAAATTCTTGGAGACTTCTGCAGAACGAGGATATGAAATCTTTTGGAGACTTCTGCAGAACGAGATAAAAAATCTTTTGGAGACTTCTGCAGAACGAGATAAAAAATCTCATGGAGACTTCTGCAGAACGAGATAAAAAATCTTTTGGAGACTTCTGCAGAACGTGATAAAAAATCTTTTGGAGGCTTCTGCAGAACGAGATATAAAATCTTTTGGAGACTTCTGCAGAACAAGATAAAAAATCTTTTGGAGACTTCTGCAGAACGTGATGAAAAATCTTTTGGAGACTTCTGCAGAACGAGGGTAGGAAATCTTTTGGAGACTTCTGAAGAACGAGGGTAGGAAATCTTTTGGAGACTTCTGCAGAACAAGATAAAAAATATTGGAGACTTTTGCATAACGAGATAAAAAAAAATCCTTTAGAGACTTCTGCAGAACGAGATAAAAAATATTTTGGAGACTTCTGCAGAACGAGATAAAAAATCTTTTGGAGACTTCTGCAGAACGAGATAAAAAATCTTCTGGAGACTTCTGCAGAACTAGGGTAGGACCCCAGATTGAATAGGGTCTAATTGGACCGTGACCCACCGTATAGTCGAAGGTACGTCACCTCAAGGGTTCAATGACATCGTCTGACGCTAACTGCGTCATCTGTACAGTGAGGTACTCTCCTCTAGGTCTCCCAAGTCAGGACCATCATTCACATTTACCTGAAACAACAAGAAAAGGAAATTTGTTAATAATAATTATAAATGATATTGATAATAATGATAATGATAATAATGAAGAAGAAGAAAAAGAAGAGGAAGAAGAGGAAGAAGAAGAGGGAGAAGAGGAGGAGGAAGAGGAAGAGGAGGAAGAGGAAGAAGAGGAAGAAGAAGAAAAGAAGAAGAATAAGAATAATAAGAATAATAACAATATTGATGATGATGATGATGATGAATGAATAATAATAATAATAACAATAATTATAATAATAACAATAATGATAATAACAACAGCAACAACAACAACAATAATAATTGATAATAATAATAATAATAATAATAATTATAATAATAATAGCAATAATTTCAACAACACCAGGAATAATAATTCCATTGATACTCCCTTTATATGGGAAGAGGGGTCAGGCAAGGGAGTCTCACTCCCATTTCTTCCTCTTTCGTCTTAGTTCTTCAACTGAGAAATAAAAACTCCAAGGCTGAGCGAAAGGAGTTCCTGTATCCACCACTCCCACTCCCTGACCACCAGCCTCCACCCTTCCACCTCCACCACCGTCCACCCTTCCACCTCCACTCTTCCATCTCCACCACCCTCCACCCTTCCACCTCCACTCTTCCATCTCCACCACCCTCCACTCTTCCATCTCCACCACCCTCCACCCTTCCATCTCCACCACCCTCCACTCTTCCATCTCCACCACCCTCCACTCTTCCATCTCCACCACCCTCCACCCTTCCATCTCCACCACCCTCCACCCTTCCACCTCCACCCTTCCATCTCCACCACCCTCCACCCTTCCACCTCGCTCCACCATCCCAGGTGGATCATCCATCACGTGAGCTGCAGTACCCTCTGGCGCCATCTGAAAGCTGCCAGGTGGCTATCCATCTGTGGGTTGCCACCTGATTCGCGACTTGCGAGTTGCCAGATGGTCGTTTTTCTTCACTTTTGTTCCTTTGCCATCTGTGATGGGGTCCCGGTCTGGTTCAGGCGAAAGGAGGAGGAGGAGGAGGAGTGAAGAGACAGGAGGATGAAGAGGAAGAGGAGGAGGAATAGGAAGAGAAAGAAAAGGAGAAGAGGAAGAGGAAGAGAAAGAGATAGAGAAGACGAAGAGGAGGAGGAGGAAGAAAAGGAGAAGAGAAAGAGGAGAAGTAAGAGAGGAAGGGGGAAGAAGAGAAAGAGGAAGAGGAGGAGGAATAGGAAGAGAAACAAAAGGAGAAGAGAAAGAGGAATAGGAAGAAAAAAGAAAAGGAGAAGACGAAGAAGAGAAGGAGGAGGAAGAAAAAGAGAAGAGAAAGAGGAGAAGTAAGAGAGGAAGGGGGAGGGAGAGAAGGAGAAGTAACAGAGGAAGGGGGAGGAAGAGAAGAAGAGGAGGAAGAGGAGGAGAAGGAGGAGGAAGAAAAGGCGAAGAAGGGGAGAAAAGGAGAAAGAAAAGGATAAGAGGAAGAAGGAGGAAGAAAAGGAGAAGAGAAAGAGGAGGAGAAGGAGGAGGAAGAAAAAGAAAAGGGAGAGAGGAGAAGAGGAAGAAGAAAAGGATAAGAGAGAGAGGAGAAGGAGCAGGAAGAAAAGGAGAAGAGGAAGAGGAAGAGGAGGAGAATGGAGAGTACAAGAAGTAGGACAAAAAGGATAAGAGGAAGAGGAGGAGGAGTAGTAGGAGTAAGTAAAGAAGTGGAGGAAAAGGAGGAGGAGGAAGAGGAGGAGGAGGAAGAGGAGGAGGAAGATGAGGGGGATAAGGAAACATATACTCGTAATAAGATAAATTAAAGCCTAAGAGTCAGAATAAGTCATGAAAACAATATATATATATATATATATATATATATATATATATATATATATATACATACATATACATATGCACACATATATATATATATACACATATATATACACACACATATATATATATATATATATTATATATATATATATATTATATATATATATTATATACATACAGTATATATACATATATACATATATATTATATACATGTGTGTGTGTGTGTGTGTGTGTGTGTGTGTGTGTATTCACTTGGTCTTTGGATCACGTGTTGGACTCGTGATCGACAGCTATTTCCCTCCTGGAAGAGAGCTCAGAGCTCGTAGGTCCGATCTATGGGTAATGCTATGACCTTGCACACACACACACCCCCAACTCCCCGCCCACGAGAGTTGGAGTAACACCTCAGCGCTGCGATGTGTGTGTGTGTGTGTGTGTGTGTGTGTGTGTGTGTGTGTGTGTGTGTGTGTGTGTGTATGTATGCATGCATATATATATATATATATATATATATATATATATATATATATATATATATATATATATATATATATACATGAATACACGTCCTAAGGGTATCGCAAGTTGATCAATCCTACTCAATACAACTGATGGAGACGCTCCCACCCTGGCCTCGATTATGACAGTTTCTGCCGAGATGGTCCCCCCCAGGGGGAGGGGGAGGGGGAAGCGGCCATAACACACACAAGCGGCCACCCGTCAGCCTCCCCCCTCCCCCTCCGTCTCCATCTGCCGCCGACTTGGTTGCACCATCTATAACCCGGTTTCAAGTGCTCAACCACCTGCCGATTATCAGTCAATAAGAATAATGCATTGGGGGGGAGGAGGGAAAGAGGGGGAGGAGGGAAAGAGGGGGAGGAGGGAGAGAGGGGGAGGAGGGGAGCTTAGACCGGAAGGAGGGCGAGGTGGATGAGGAGGACGAAGAAGACGTGTATGAGGAGAAGGAATAGGAAGAGGAGGAGGAGGGGGAGAGGGAGACGAGGGGGAGGAGGGGAGAGGGGGAGCTTAAACCGGAAGGAGAGGGAGGTGGATGAGGAAGAGGAGGAAGAGGAGGAAGAGGAGGAAGAGGTGCAAGAGGAGAAGGAATAGGAGGAGGAGGAGGAAGATGATGAAAAGGAAGAAAAGGAAGCGATGGAAAAATAGATGAAGAGAAGAAGGAAGAGGAGGAGAAGGAAGTAGAGGAAGAGGAGAGAGAGAAAGAGGTGGAGGAGGTACAAGAAGAAGAGGAAGAGGTACAAAAGAAAGAGGAGGAAGGAAAGGGGCTGGAAGTAAACGAGGGGGTAGGAGAAAGAAGAGGAGGAAGAGGGGAAGAAGAAGGAGGAGGATAAGAAAAAAGAGGAGAATAAGGAGAAATAGAGGAGGATAAGAAGAAAGAGGAGGATGAGGAGAAAGAGGAGGATATGGAGAAAGAGAGGGCGGAGGAGGAAGTGGAAAAAGAAAAGTGGGAGAGGAGGAGGAGGAAGAGGAGGAGAAGGTCAGGTTGGGTTAGTGACCTTTGACCTTTTTCATCGGTAGATTTGCCGTACTTATCCAAATGTACTTGAATCACATTTTCATTTACATTTTACCTTCCTCCAGTGGCCTAACCAAACTCAAAAATATCTAATATTTTTGCAGTACTCATCCTTAATCTCGTAGCAACACAATCCAGTTAGGCAATTTTCTTGAATTGGTTAAAAAAAAAAAAAAGTCAAAGATTTTGAATTTTGTATCATGAAAAACACAAGGTAGGTCAAAACTTTTGTTTATGATTGTACCTTACGAAGATTTCCTTGGCATTACAGACATTACACCAACTTTCGTCTTCCCTTTTTTCCATTTATAAACAGAGACCACATATGGATTCCTCCAAGTCATCTTGGACGCCCACCCCTCCGTGGCTTCTGCATTCTTCTCCAAAGGGGGTTTCTGCATTCTTCTCCAAAGAAGGTTTCTGCAACCGTTGGCCCGTGCCTTTCCCTCCTTTCCATGACATTTCATCCGATCATTTCCACCCGCTGCCGCTGCTTTGCCTCCTTTCCTTTCCAGCATTTTCCGCCGATTTCTTCATTTCTCTTCCAGTCCTGTCTCTTCCCTCCCTTCCCCTTTTCTTCCTCTCTCCTGTTTGCGTTGTCTCACATCTCTTCACTTATTTGTTATGTGGGTTCATCACCTGGCTACGGTAAGGATCTTTACACACACACACACACACACACACACACACACACACACACACACACACACACACACACACACACACACACACACACACACACACACACACACACACACACATATAGATAATAACTGTCGGTCTTGTTCAGTTTTAGTAGGATAAAAGTAAATATCCAAACTAGAATATGTGAAACCATCGGATCGAAAGAATTATAAAAAAAGAGAAGAAAACGAAGAAGAAGAAGAAGAAGAAGAAATAACAAAATAAAAGCGGATGGGTGAAGTAAGATTTTTTTTCTTCTTTTTTTCTCGCAATTTTTACTTGGGAGACATTCCAGAAGGCCAAAAGTGGGACAGTTACACTGAGCTGCTAATGCAGGGTAACAAACCAGGAGAACTAATGCAATGCTACCTAGGCAGAGGTGCCGCCGCAGGGGTACCAATGCACGGATTACAAAAACAGGGATACCAAAGCAGGGGAACTAAAGCAGGTCTACCAAAGCAGGTCTACCAAAGCAGGGCTACCAAAGCAGGGCTACCAAAGCAGTGTTACCAAAGCAGGGCTACCAAAACAGTGCTACCAAAACAGCACTACGGAAGCAGGGCTACCAAAGCATGGGTACCAAAGCAGGGCTACCAAAGCAGTGTTACCAAAACAGGGGAACTAAAGCGAGTCTACCAGAACAGTGCCACCAAAGCAGTGTTACCATAGCAGGGCTACCAAAGCATGGGTACCAAAGCAAGGCTACCAAAGCAGGGGTACCAAAACAGTGCTACCAAATCAGGGCTACCAAAGCAGGGCTACCATGCCAGGGCTGCCAGTGCACCATATCGCAAGCTTCGCCCTGGGCTCCTCCTCGCAGTGTCTCGTCCTCAATATCTGTGACCCCCCGAGGTCCTGGACTACTTTTCCATTGGCTTCTAAATGCAATATCTCTTGAGGTTCTCCCTCCCCCCATATCCTCCCCCCCAAGCTCTCCCACTCCCCCCCTTCCCTCCCCCCGCCCGCTTCACCCTCCTCAAGTGGAGAGGAATGATGAAGACGGTAAGGCTAAAGTCTCTAAATGACACAGTCTGACATGATCGTTGCTTTCATTGCTTTTGGGGTTGTCTTCTTGTAGATTTTTTTTTTTTTGGGGGGGAAGGAGTTGGTTTCATTTTTATTTCTTTCTTCATTCTACGTACACACACACACACACACACACACACACACACACACACATATATATATATATATATATATATATATATATATATATATTAGTGTAAAAGAAGGTAGCAGGTTTTCGTTGATACATGTTGTATTAAAAACGACAGCATTCTTGTAGCATTCTTCAACTTCTTTTCTAATAATTCTTTTTCCTTCAAGCGGATGAACGTAAACCACGTTTCCATAATCTTCCATTTATTTCAACGTTTCCTCTAAGACATATTCAGGATTACCTGGAGTGATACAGGGCAATGAATAGTTACAAAACGTAAGACAAATACAAATACATTTTTTAGTCCCTTTCCTCTTTGACCGATGTAGAACGTATCACATTTTACAGGGATTTTTTCTAACCAACTCCGAATTCCTTTTGCGACTATTTCTTATGAGAAATATTTTTCATTTCATTGAATATATAAAAAAAATCTGTTCTCATTTCTAAGTAACTTAGATCATAGAGGATCACACCTTGAAGATGAATTGAACATTATTCAAGAGTAAAGTATTGAAACTCACTACCAAGATCATTAAGCAACGCCACTTTACAGCGAAGAAAACGTTTCATGAAAACCACGGCAAACCTGAAAAATAGACCAAAACTAACGGAGGTATTCATAAAAATAATATTTCCTTATATAAATCTTATAAAAATCCTTGGAAGGGAAAGAATTATATAAGGAAAGAATTTTTCTAAGAATACAGCCGTAAGAATCTTACGGCGGTAAAAATATTTTCCTTGTATAAATCTTTCCCTTCCAAGGATTTATACAAGATTTATATAAGGAAATATTTTTTTCTAAGAATACCACCGTTAATATAAAAGTAACTTTCAAATATGATAATACATACATATATATGCCAACAGCTTTTTCCACCTTACAAGTGAGGTAACCCCCCCCCCAAAAAAAAGCATAAAATCCACTCCCACCCATTCCATCCCCACACTCTCCATTCCCATTCACCCCTCTCCCTCCCTCCCTCTTTTCTTGGCTCCTTCGGGAGTTGTTCCATGTTCTATATCAGTCAAACAGAAAATGAACCATAAACAAGAATATCACAACACAAACATAGTGTTAAAACAGCGCAGTCAGAGAACGGCCTTCTCGGACATGGAACGACATTTCCTGGGCTAGTGCTAAGGTGTTGGCAAGGACAAAAGATCACCTTAAAAGAAAAATAACTGAAACGTGTCTGATTTCGGATACAAAACAGAAATATGTTGATCTAACTTATGGAAAATCGAAATGTCACAAATTGTTAACTGAGTTAATCATAAAACATGTTCATTCTATGGAGAATCTAAATGTGACAAATTGTTAACTGAGTCAATCATGAGAGGTTCGTTCTCTTGGCTAAGGAACTCGGAGACGTAGGGGGTTACCAAAAAAATCCCACTTCCACTTTTGATGTATTTTGTCTGAAGATGTAATATACGAAAAAGCTTACTGTCATTTCGTATTATTTATGTGTGTGTATGTGTCTTTGTGTGTGTGCGTGCGTGTGTGTGTGTGTGCGTGGATTTGTGTGTGCGTAAATACGTGTATGTGTGCGTGTGTGTGTGTGTTCATTTATAAACGTAGGTCGATACAGTCGGTGGGTCATTCGTTGAAACTTAATCATATCATTTAGCGTCAGTAAAAAAAAAAAAAAAAAAAAAAAAAAAATCGCGGATTAATCCCGGAACAGACCAAAAGTTGGGACTTCAATTAAGCTTCCTTACCACATGTCTTCAAGTGCGAGCTCTCTAACTTCAAGGTTTACCTCGACCATCGATCATCTAGAGAAAAGCCCCTTACCCTCCAACATTGCAGTTTAGACTCAAGTTCAGACAAACTATCACATCGTTGTATTAATCCCCTGAATACAGTAATGTGCGTTATAGTTCCGGGTTAAATAAATACAGACACTTTTATTCGGGTGAATGTTTGGGTCGGACAAAGCGGGCATGAAAGTTGGGGGTCGGACAAAGCGAACATGAAAGTTGGGGGTCGGACAAAACGGGAATGAAAGTTGGGGGTCGGACAAAACGGTGATGAAAGTTGGGGGTCGGACAAAACGGAGATGAAA
>NC_134785.1:49302555-49307555 GCF_046742065.1 Oratosquilla oratoria | reverse complement strand
AACTTGAACATTAACTTTTTTTTCAAGAATGGTAATTACATTAATGACATTTTCATGATACGGTAATACAAAGGTCTTTGTTTTTGTCCAAATTTCTGGATTGTTGTTTGGTTCATTAAAAAACTTCTTAACTGATTGATGGTGCTGGGTTAAAATGTTGTTGAAATATTTAATCTTTTTTACCACATATTTGTATGTTGTTCATCTCTTCCTCCAAATATTCAGGGCCTGAAATCCTATAAGATGCAAGGTACAAAGAAATGAAGATTGATTTTTTAACATTAATATGTTGATTGGAATAGTAATGAACATATGACAGAATGTTAGTAGGCTTTCTATATACTTTAGTTTTAATGCTGTTATTATCCCTAATACTTTCTACATCCAATAAACGCACACACACACACACACACACACACACACACACACACACACACACATACACACACATACACACACACACACATACACACACAAACACACACACACACACACACACACACACACACACACACACACACACACACACACACACACACACACACACACACACACACACACACAAGGAGTGGGACGAAAAAAATTATTTAGGTTGTATAGAAGACGGACTAAGGTGTGACTCATCATCAAGATAATCGTCATGGCGTCAACTGTCCGACAAATCAATTACGCTGCCGTCTCTCTCTCTCTCTCTCTCTCTCTCTCTCTCTCTCTCTCTCTCTCTCTCTCTCTCTCTCTCTCTCTCTCTCTCTCGCTCTCTCTCTATGGAGGGATCCCCTTCGGCGCTGGCCCTTTCAGGTGGTGGGCGATCTATTAGCGCCGTCGTCTTGGGCGCAAAGGAATCAGTTAGGGGGGGGGAGACACTTTAAAGCCGATATATCAACTTGGCCCTCAGGAAGAACAGGAGGAAGAAGAAGAAGAAGAAGAAGAAGAAGAAGAGGAGGAGTAGAAGGAGGAGGAGGAAGAGGAGGCGTTGGGAGAGGAGTGCGAGGTGGGAGAGGGGAGGAGGAGGAGGAAGGAGGAAGAGGACGAGTAGTAGAAGAAGGAGGAGGAGGAAGAGGAAGAGGGGGCGTTGGGAGAGGAGGACGAGGTGGGACAGGGGTGGAGGAGGAGTAGAATGAGGAATAAGAGGACGAGTAGAAGAAGGAGGAGGAAGAGTGGGCGTTGGGAGAGGAGGACGAGGTGGGAGAGGGGAGGAGGGGGACTAGAAGGGGGAGGAAGAGGACAAGTAGGAGGTGGAGGAAGAAGAGGTGGAAGAGAAAGAGGAGATGGGAGAGGAGGAAGAAGCTGAAAGAGAGGGAAGGGGAGGAGAAGGAAGAGGAGAAGGGGGAGGAGGTGGACCTGGAAGAGATGGAGAAGTGGAAGGAGAAGGAGTACAAGAAAGAAGAGGACGAGTAGTAGAAGTAGGAGAAGGCGAAGGCGGAAGCACAGGAAGAGAAGAAAGGAGGAGGAGATGGAAGAGGAGGAGATGGAAGAGGAGGAGGAGGGAGGAGGAGGCAGAAGTTGAGGAGGAGAATGAGAATTTGTAGAATGAAAAGGAATAGAAGATGAAGGAGGAGGAGGAGCAGGAGGAAGAGGAGGAGGAGGAAGAGGAGGAAGAGGAAGAGGAGGAGGAGGAGGAGGAGCAGGAGGAGGAGGAGGAGGTGGAGGGGAATCGTCCCTTCTCTCCCCTTCACTAATGAGTGAAGGGGGTGGGGAAGGGAAGGAGGAGGGGGACTGGGGGTTGGGGGATGGGAGGGGGGCTTGTCTTGATCAATCTCCAGTTCTTTGCTTCTCACTTCCCCCCCTCTCTCTCTCTCTCTCTCTCTCTCTCTCTCTCTCTCTCTCTCTCTCTCTCTTCGATTTGTTCTCACTTCGATTTCTTCTCTCTCTCTCTCTCTCTCTCTCACTCCTCCCCCCCATTCACCCATTAGTGAATGGGGGAGGGGGAGGGGGAGGGAAGGAAGGAGGGGGGGTTCTAATGGGCATCAGGAGGATAATGGGGACATCGTCGTCGCCCATGTCATGGAGGTCCTGGTGCCGAGATACCCTGGCCATACGAGACAGAAGACCCTACTGCAATCTCTCTCTCTCTCTCCTCTCTCTTTCTCTCTCTCTCTTTTTATCGTCTACTCCTATCGCTCCCACACCCCTACCTCTCCCTCTTCCTTTTCCCGTCCTCCTCCTCCTCCTCCTCCTCCTTCTCCTACCCCTCCCCTTCCTACCTCTGCCTCTCACTCTTCCCTTTCCCGTCCTCACTCTCTCTTTTCTCCCTCTCTCTCCTCTCTCTTTCTCTCTACCTCCTCCTTCTCCCGCTCCTCCTCTTACTCCCGCTCCTTGCCTCTCCCTCCTCCTCCTCCTTCTCCTCTTCCTCCTCCCCCTCCCACATCTGCCTCTCCCAGTTCCCTTTCCCCTCCTCTTCAATCTCCTCCTCCTCCTCCTTCTCTCTCTCATCCTCCACCCCTGCCTCTCCCTCTTCCCTTTCCCGTCCCCCACCTCAATCTCCTCCTCCTCCTCCTTCTCCCCCCTGCCTCTCCGTCTTCTCTTCCGTTCTCCTCTTCTCTCTCCTCCACCTGTTTCTCCTTCTCCCCTTCCTTCCTCTTCTTTCTCAGCCTTCTTTACTACCATTCCTCCTCCTCGTCCTCCTCCTCATCCTTCTTGCCATCTTCCTCCTCCTCCTTTTCACCTATTCTCTTTTTATTTCTTCCCCTCTCTCTCCTTCCTCCCCTTCTCCTTTTTCTTCCCTTCATACCTCCTCCTCCTCCTCCTCCTTACCTCCTTCTATTCCACCTATGACTTCTTTTCCTTTTCTTCCCTCTGCTTCCTCTCCTCCTCCTCCTCCTCCTTTATCTTCCCATCATCCCGCTTTTCCCTCCTCCTTCTCCTCCTGCTCTCCCTCCTCCTCCTCCACCTCCTCCTCCTCTCCCTCTTCTTCCTCCTCCTCTTCCTCTTCTTCCTCCTCCTCCTCTCCCTCTTCCTCCTCCTCTTCTGGCCAGAGGCGTATGAGCGCGACAAAGACGATGTATCAGCCACAGGACGTTAACAAGGAAGGAGGGACGGGAGGGGGAGGAGGAGGAGGAAGAGGAGGAGGAGGAGGAGGAGGAGAGATGAGAAAGGGAGAACCAAGGGCGATTCCGTTGTTCACAGGAAATATTTGGAGATTTTTGCTGAGACAGACAGAGAGAGAGAGAGAGAGAGAGAGAGAGAGAGAGGAAGAGAGAGAAAGGAAAAGAGAGAAAGGGAGGGAGAGGAGAGAGAGAGAGAGGAGAGAGGGAGAGAGAGAGGGGAGGAAGAGAGAAAGAGAAGGGGAGGAGAGAGGAAGAGAGAGGAGGAGAGAGAGAGGGAAAGAGAGAGGGAGTGGGGAGGAGACAGAAGAAGAGAGAGAGAGAGAGAGAGGGGAGAGAGAAAGGGAAAGAGAGAGAGAGAGAATGGGGGGAGAGGAGGGGGATTGGTGTTGGAGGATGACCTCGATGCTCAGGTTCAAGAGCGACCTGAAGAGAGGAGAGCCTTCGCGGGGAGGGACCTCTGGTCCTCTTCCAGGGGCTCTCTTCCAGGCGACTGAAGCCTTCTGGGTCTGGAAATCATCCTGGAACCTTCCATCGGGGTGAAAGAAGAAAAAGAAGAAGAAGAAGTAGGAGGAGGAGGAGGAGGAGGAGGAGGAGGAGGAGGAGGAGAAGGAGGAGAAGGAATAGGAAGAAAAAGAAGAAGTAGAAGGAAGAAGAAGACGGAAAGGAAGGAGAATAATAATGATAAGAAGAAGGAAAAGAAGCAGAAGATGAAGAAGAAGAAGCACGAGATGAAGAAGAAGAAGAAGAAGAAGCAGAAGGAGATGAAGGAGAAGAAAAGAGGAAAAAGTAGAAGAAAAAAGAAAACAAAAAACAATAAAAAAAAATGTACAGCTTTGATTGGCCCCGTGCAAGACCACTAGCCTACCCTCTGGGGGAAGAACACAGCCCAAGCTTACGGCCCAGCCCGTTTGAGTACGGGGCTCCTCAACTGGATCGAATTCTTTAATGTGCGCCATTACGACCCAGCATAGCCCCGTGCAGGACCACCGTTCTATCCATTAGTCTCTTCTTCCTACGTTATGTGTTTCTGATAGCTACTGTTGCATGAGTACATGAACAAATAAATGAATAAAATAATAAGTAAATGAATTAATAAATAAATAGATAAATAAATAAACGAATAGATAAATGGATAAAACAAATGAATAAAATTAATAAATAAAAGAAATAGATAAACGATAAACAATTAAAACAAACAAATAGATAATATAAAAGACTGAGTAAATAAAGAAATAAATATTACAAGTAAACGAATAATCAAACCAAAACAGATTAATTACACAAACAACAGAAAAAACAACAACAAACAAATAGCAAATAAGAAGGTGATAGGAGAGGGAGGTGGGGTGTTGATGGGCTTTATGTAATAATTCGTTTTCATTCCTTCACCGAATGCATACTCAGACATACGTAAGTAGCCACAACACAAAATGATTAAAGGGGCCGTATCGAATGACGTAACCCCTTTAAAGGGGAGCGGTTAATTACGGCAGCCATCTAAAGGAGACCTGTTAAAGGGGGACCATTTAAAGGAGAAGGATTTGCCTCTTTGCTCCGCTGACGATCCCCCCCTCCCCCCTTCCCCTCTCCCCGCCCCCCTTGGGGGATTGTTTGGGCGAATAATAAACAAATCGAGGGGAGAGGAAGATGGGGAAGGGAGGAGGGGGAGGAGAAGTGGGGAGGGGAGGAGGGAAGAAGTAGAGGAGGGGAGGAGAGGGAGGAGGTGGAAGATGGATGAGAAAGGGAGGAGAGGAGGAGAGGATGGGAAGAGGAAGAGGAGGAAGGGGAGGAGAAGGAGGTGGAGGGAGGATGGGATGGGGAAGATAGGAGGTTAAGAGAATGGAGGGGATGAGGAAGTGGGGGAGTGGGAGTGAGGAGGTGGAGAGAGGATGGGATGGGGAAGACAGGAGGTGAGGAGGAGGGGGAAGGGAAAGGAAGGGAAGGGAGGAAGGG
>NC_134785.1:49275055-49300055 GCF_046742065.1 Oratosquilla oratoria | reverse complement strand
TTTTCGAAGTTCCTGGAGTTCTCGCTCGTCGACTAAGTTTCACAAGTTCCTGCTGTCGGTTCCTGGCCGAAGTCCCTTCTCGAGGTCCTCAGGATCCTCGTGAAGGAGAGCTTCCGCGTCAGGAGCACCCGTTCGAAGGACACAAATCCTTCCTCCTGATTAACCGCAAGACGTCGGCCGGCAGCGCGACATCGGGAAAGGGACGAGAATTAGCGAGAAAGGGCGAGAAATAGCGAGAAGTATGAGACGGGAATAGCGGGGGCACATGGGGAGGGGAGGAGGAGGAGAAAGTGGAGGAGGAACAGCTTCTATGAGAGGGGGAGGAAGAAACAGAAGAAGAGGGAGAGAGGGACGAGAGAAAGAGGAAGAAGATAAAGTGGTAGAATAGGAATAGGAACTAGGGTAGAGAGAGAAAGGAAAGCAGAAGACGGCGAGGAACGAGAGAAAGAGGACAAGGATGAGGAAGAAGAAAAAGAGGACAAAAAGAAAGAGGAGAAAGAGAAGTAAGAGGAAGAGGAAGAGGAAGAACGTAACGAGAAAGAGGATTATAGGACAAAAGAGAGGAAGGAAGGAATAAGATCCAAAAAGACAAAGAAAACGGGAAGGAGAAAGAAAAAAAAAAGAAGTAATGGAAAAAGAAAATGGGATGAGGCGAAAAAAACGAGAAAGGAAAGATAAAGGGAAGGAAAGGGACAATGGCGGTGGAATGAAAAAGAAAATGAAAAGACGGAGAAGAACGTGAAAAAATAAAGCACGGGGGAAGAAGAAGGAGGAGGAGGAAGAGGAGGAGGAGGGTGGAAACAAAGACAATGAGGAACTGGAGAAGAAGAAAGAGAAGAAAACGAGAAAAAATATCGAAGAAGGAGAACTCGGGTAAATGGGAGGGGGAGAGGGAAGAAGAGGGAGAAGCAGGAGGAGGGAGAAGGAATGAGTAGAGGGAGGAGGAGGAGGAGGAAGAAAGAGGTTAGAACCAAAGACAATGAGGAACTGGGGAAAAAGAAGAAGAGAGAAAGAACTCGAAGAAGAAGACCTCTGCAGGAGGGCGAGAGGGCAAAGAGGAAGAAGAGGAGGAGGAGGGGAGGAGGGGGGAGAGGAGGGAATGGAAGGGGGGGGGAAGAAAGGGCGTCGTGCCACGACAGCCAACGATCTCATGGGGGGTGTGGGGGGAGTGGGGGGAGTGTGTTCTAAGTGCATATAAAACCCGCAGATTGAAAGACCCCAAAAGAAAGGTACAGACTTCGTGGCTGAGGTCCATCGAAGGCCTTCGACACAAGAGAAGGAGGCGAACGCCGCAGACCCCAAAGAAGAAAGATGGCCGAGCCAACGAGGACATGGTGGACGCTGCCAGCTGAAGAAGAATGGAAGGAAGGCCGTAATGGAACCAGCTGGAGATTGGAAGGAAGATTGGGACGTAACCAGCTGAGAAATGGAGCCAGCTGGAGATGCGACCGTCTGTGGATGAATGGAAAGGGGGAGAGAAAGGTGCCAGGCGGGGGAAAAGAGGAAGCCAACTGGAAACTGGAAACTGGAACAGGGATCATGGGGTACCCAGTTCCAGGCCAGGGGATGGTATCATACTCATCTGGGAATTAACCAGACTCCCGTCACACCATCTGTGGGATGGTAGATGGTTATAAAACTAGTAGGGCGCTATGGAAGGAACATCCAGGAGACCAGCTGCGAGCTGGAAAGAAGTCTCCCAGGTATCCAGCTGTTGAAATAATACAAGGTCAGTGAAATCAATAATGGGATTGAGAAGTAACCATCTATGCGGAATATCGAGGACAGAGGTGTAACCAAATAAACAGACAAAAGATGGTGCTGTAACCAGCTGAGGACTGAAGTAAGGTAGACTTAGACGAAGAGCCACGACCTGGCGAAGCCATCTGAGTAGAAGAAAACCACCTGGAAAATGCGAAAGGCACAGGGAGCAAACCAGCTGGAGGATGAAAGGGGTATTATATATAACCACCTGATATGAAACAGAACCACCTGGGGAAAGATAAGGACGCTTGACAGAACCAGCTGGGGGACATGATGGGCGGAAAGAGCTGGCTGCACCATCTGAGAGGTGAATACCGAGTCGAGTGCACCATCTGACGGGGGAGTGGAATAAATAGGAAGAGAGAAGAAGAAATGCCTAATGGAGATGGATGGGTCAGAGAAGATCAGCTTCGCGAAATATTAATGCGGCTATGAATGCGACATATACACGAGAAACCAAGAGGTAAAGAGATGAGAGAGAGAGAGAGAGAGAGAGAGAGAGAGAGAGAGAGAGAGAGAGAGAGAGAGAGAGATGAATGCAGAGTTGTCAAGACGGTAGCCATATTGAAATATGTATAAACCGTGTTGATACACGCACACGCGCGCGCGCACACACACACACACAAACGCACACACACACACACACGCACACAAACACTCACATACACACGCACGCACATAAATATGCACACACACACACTCATACGCACGTACACGCACACATACACACACACAAACACACGCACACAAACACACACAGTGATAAAAATTCAGGGAGATATTGAGAAGAACAATAACAAAAGGTAACAACGATAAGTACATAAGAAAAAGATGAAATAATGAAATGTAAATTCTCTGATGACACCCACACACTGACCGACATAGGTGAAGAAAAATATCATAATAGAAATTATTGTCAGAAAAATGTGGCAGGAAAATCATTCATTATAACACAGACCACTCAATATCACGTCAATGGCTAAGCAGGGGTCATGTAAACAATTACCTTAGTTATTGTTATTATTATTATCGTCGTCGTCGTTGTTGTTGTTTTGTTGTTGTTTTGTTGTTGTTTTGTTGTTGTTGTTGGTAGTAGCCGTAGTGGTAGTAGAAATAGTATCATTATCTTCATTCCTATTATTATTTCATTACTATTACAAAACCAAATATGTATTGCAAGAATTGGCGTTTGTTTACATTAGGATAATAATAACCATATCATACCAGCAGCAGCATCACAACAACATTGTTAAACGGGATTTTTTTTTTTAAATTATAGTCGTTGATCTTATCTGCCGCCAGGCGATTTCATTCAAGGAATAGGTCAAGAAATGACCTAAGGTCAACCTGAATTATCATTTTCCTGCGGCTTTGGCGTCGCCGGCGGTGATCTTAAGGGAAACTCCCTTATTAGGGAGTGTTAGAAATGGCCATTACGATTAGAATATCTAATCTTCACGTCTAAATTAGAAAGCTCGCTGGCCGAGCGGGTTAGAGCGTCGCTACTTGCGGCGAAGGTCGAGGGGATGGTGGTTCGAACCCTGCCACCGGCGAAGTTGAACCAAGGGCATGGTTCATTAAATTCGACGCTACGAAAGTCCTCTGTAAGGGGTACCATCCTAGCCTCCCGATAGGGGAGTAGTTTGTGACGTCAAACCATAACATGATCATTATAAGAAAGAGAAGACAGATCCAAATCAACCAAAATAACGATAGCGTCGATTGGGTATGAATATCTTCTAAACAACAAACGATAACAGATAATAAATGAAGATTATGATTTATCAATAGTAAATCAAATTCATATTAGATTAGATCATATTAATAATAAAACAAATCATAAATTAATAAGGGAAATGCAGAAAATAACCAAATAAATTGATAAGTGAAAATAAATTAATAAAACAAAGAGATGAATAAATAGAAATATATAAAGAGATAGTATAAGTAAAATTAGATAAATTAAATAAATATTATGATATCGATAATAATAATCTATCAACCTATATACCAAGGACTTTCTTCCACCTTATAGAGAGGTAGCCAAGTCATAGTCACAAACCCACTCCCACCCATTCCACCTCCACCCATTCCACTCCCATCCACCATCCTTCCCCCTCTCCCCCTCTCCTCTTAGCTCCTCGTGGATGACGGGTCATCCCTGTATCCCGTCCACTGCCCTGGGTCAGAAGCCATGGAATGGATTGCACATCCACAGTAGATCCACAGCAAGGCCGTTTCACTTACATGGCAACCCCCCTCCATCCTCATCCTCTCATGTGGAAAATAGAGAAGACGGGGGGCAATCCCTTCAGCCTGCGTCAAAAATTTACAATGATGATAAGTAATAATGAATAATAATAAAATATGAATTAATAATAAATCATTAAGTAAACAAGTAATAAACGAATCTATAAACAAATAAACTATAGCAAATAATGAATAAATTAAATTAAATTTGAGAATAATAAAAGAAAAAAAAATATGGTTATACGATAATCAAAATAATGTCAACACTTGGGTAATCTGGTCCCAATGTTTGGAAAATGATTTGAATTTAATGATTGATTTCACAATAAATAGTTTATCCTGCGGATTCCATTTTACTATTATCGCATATTTTATTTAATAGATTCGCAACTAAGTTGTGAATGTTGAACTACTAATATCTAATTATCATTTCAATTCACAACATGTTGCAAAATATTATCATTCATAAACAAATGAAAAATTAAATCGTGATTGGAGAAATATATGTGGAAAATCAAATTTGTTGAATTTATAATTTACATGGAGATATTTATATATTTATAAATAGGAAATAATTAATTAATTATCTATGTGGAGGAGGTTTCCCTCAGCTGAATAAAATCACCTGGCGACAGCTAGAAAGCAATTATACAAGATCAGGCGCCTAAAGATATAATTACAAGGTCAGGAGCCCACGCCAGGAGGCGCTGAGTATCTGCGGCCGAAGCCGTCACCTTTGCCCTATGTACTATATGCGCTTTAGGGACATATGGCGGCAGCTAATAAACAGTCAACGCTGGGATTGGAAAGGAGAGCAGGACTCGAACCCAAGACTAGGTGAATGCAAGAGTGCCACGTTTTTATTTGTGATTTACGAGAATATATATATATATATATATCATATATTATATATATATATACACACACATATATATAATGACAATTTTCCTTGGCAATCTTCATCCACTGCTTTGTCTCCTCCGAACTCTGGGACGATTCTCTATTTAATTTCTCTCTCTCTCTCTCTCTCTCTCTCTCTCTTTCTCTATTTTCTTCTTCTGACAGTAAATGTCTCCCCCGTTTGAAGGAGTGTCTGCGTTTCCTTCCAAAATGGGATCGAAAGAAACGGTGTTACTAATGTGATGGGAGAAGGTGGTGGGGAGGAGGAGGTGGGGCCGAGGGCCGGAAGCGATAGGGAAGAGGGGGAGGAAAATGAAAGGAGAATAGTATTTATGTTTACTTACTCACACACGCACGCACGCACGCACGCACACACACACACACACACACATACACACACACACACAATTATATATATATATATATATATATATATATATATATATTATATATATGAAAACTGTGTGTGTGTGCTTCCGCGCGCGCGCGCGTGTGTGTGTGTGCGTGCGCGCGCGCGCGCGTGTGTGTGTGTGTGTGTGTGTGTGTGTGTGTGTGTGTGTGTGTGTGTGTGTGTGTGTGTGTGTGTGTGCGCGGTAAATTCCTCATTACATATCATTATTATCATTATCGTTATCTTTATGATTGTTTATTATTATACTGTTGTTATTATTATTATTGTTGTTGTTGTTGTTAATATCATAATTCCTACTATCACCATGAGTATCATTATTGTTCTTTTTTAGATAATGAATATAATGGTTAATAACAATCTTTACTATCATTACGATTAATAATTATTGATACTAATTAAATTATTATAAAAATTGTCAGTAACATTACTATCACTATTTTCATTATTCCCCGACTCCATTGTCAAAGGGTACCGAGCCGAGAATTTCTCCTGAGTAAAATAAATACATAACTCTGCCTCCTCCTCACCCTCACCCACCTCCTCCTTGGAATTAACCAAGATAACATGGTTAAAGTTGCCGTGACGAAGACTTAACCAAGTTACGGTTAAACTAGTTCGTCTTAATCTCTTTGCCATGTTGACGCTCTCTGAGCCAATTAAAATCGTTTAGGTTAAATGGGGTTATCACACTAAGCTATTATCCCTCCTACCTCCGATTAATTGGCGGTACCGCCGACCACCAGAACTTTTCCGTCGTGAAGTTATTATGGCAAACTATTTTGTTTTTCCAACAAAAATGTATTAAATGTCATTTGATATTGTGCTGGAGGAAAATTGACTTCCTCCAGTACATCAAATTCCTTACCGAAAGCTGTGGGGTACAAATTTGCTCCAACAATTGAAGGTAAAATAGCCCAGCGTGATAACGCCTTTATCCAGACTTAGATATGTTAAGCATGGAGCCAACTATAATGAACCTGTTTAAGCAAAATAAATAGATAAATAAATGAATGAATCAATGAACGAAAATCACAATGCACAGATTAAGTAACAACAAAATATATGATGTTAAAATTGGTTTTGTTAGACAGCCGTGAATATGTTAAATATATCGCCGAACCCACTATGTTATGTTAATTCGAGCAAAACAAACAAATGATGATGACGATGATGATGATGATGATTATGATACTAATCATAATATTAATAATAATAATAATAATTCTATCAATAAGAATAAGAATACGAATAAGAAGAAAAAGGATGATAATACGAATAATGATAATAATATAAAATTGGTAACGCCCCCCCCTCCCGTCCATTTACCAATATAAAATTTGCATTCCACCAAAACACAAAGTGGATCGGCTTCCTGGTACACATTAAGTAAAACATTAGTTAGTTCAAAGAACATAATTCCCAGAACATTCATCAACATCATTTTTGTAATCTGTGCTAAAACGCTTCATCAGCCTCTGCCAACTTGAGCTTCGCTTCCTGTTCCGTCTCACAATCTGCCGCTGCCAACTTAGATCCCTGAACATTGTCTGTGTGTCCTTCCTCCTCTGTGCCAATTCACTATTTAATTAACAGTTTCCCATCTTCTCCTTTGTCTTCATAACATTCCTATTCATTCGATCTTTATCCTCCTTCCTTCGTCTGTCTTTCTATCATTTCATAATTTCCTGGAAACCGCCTCTCTCAATGTGAATCCATCTTCACAGAAAATAAATTTCAAAATATACTTCTCCCTTCCCTCCTTCTCCTTCATAAGTTTCTACATTTTCGTATATTTTTTTTACCTTTTTTTTATAAAAATTTACCTGTACATACAGTATGTTCAACAGACACTTTTTTTTAATATTTCTGCTTTTTCACAAACTTATTTATAAACATGTTAAACAAAGATGGTTGCATCACACAACCCCACTTAAATTTCTTATCCATATTGAGATTCTCTATCCATTTCTACCCTCCTTTGGTACTAAATAAGATGTACAAAATAGTCAGGCCAGATGGGTGTATAATCAACCCAGGTGTACAAAGAAAAAATCTTTATTTTTCTGAAATAAAACGAAAATGATCAACCCAAGTATACAAAAATAATCTTTATTTTTCTGAAATAAAACGAAAAGAAAATCGCCCAAGATTTCCAATTGAACAAACATCTCTTCCCTTTGGCAGGCGGGCCCACAACAAAGATCAGAAAATATCGTTCAACCAGCATCCACCGCGCCTTGTAAATCACACGAAGAATTACGAACTTCTTTCTTTTCTTTTTTTTATTGATTCGTTCCTAAATCACGTTTCTATAAATGCTGGGAGTGAACGTTATGACCGCAAATACTTCCTTCGTGTTCCGGGTTATAAATCTCATCCGGAAATATAAATTCTGATCGCCGCCGAGTCTTCTGCGTGTTTCCGAAGCTACTATGACAGGTTGATGGATACTCCCAAAAAAACAAACCATGCAGTCACATGCACACAAATCTGTGTATCTTTACGTTTCACATCTTATTCATGTTACAAAACTCATAACTGCTCTTTCAACACTCAGACAGGACATTCCAATGTCCAAAGAACCCTCACTAGATAAGCATCACCTCACCAAGTGCTTTGCTAAGCATAAACTGATGCAATATTATGTTCCGAGGATCGATAGTGTTAGACGCTTCTATCTACGTGTTATGTAACCATAGAAACCCTTCAGTGGGATTACTGAGGCATGTACATCCGCCACGACATGACAATACGGTCCTTGTAAGTACAAATATACATAGAATTGTACATCGGACTTCGATCAGCGTCCGTTAACCGTTTTATATGTTGAGACATTCTGACAAGTTGAAGTGGGTGGGAGGAGGAAAGACTGGAGTCTAATTCCGAGTTTTATTCTTGACTAGTTTCGCTACAAGCTTTTTTCAAAAGCAAAACTAGTCAAGAATAAAACTCGGAATAAGACTCCAGGCTTTCCTCTTCCCACCCACTTCATATATATATACAGTATATATATATATATATATATATATATATATATATATATATATATATATATATTTCACTTGTGCAAAGTAGACCAGTTGGAAAAAAAAACTAACGAATCTGAGCGTTTTCGTATATTACATCCAGTGCAAAAAGTACTTTTTGCACTGGATGTAATATACGAAAGCGCTCTGCTTCGTTAGTTTATTTTTTCCAACTGGTCTTTGTATTATATATATATATATATATATATATATATATATATATATATATATATATATGTGTGTGTGTGTGTGTGTGTGTGTGTGTGTGTGTGTGTGTGTGTGTGTGTGTGTGTGTGTGAGACGACACACCGCGCGTGTAAGGACCTCCCCCCCCCCTTGGCCCAGAAACTCGTGCGTCCTAAGTTCGTCTCCCGCAAACGCCTCGGGGGACTCCCGAAGTTCGAACCTCGAACTCCTGTGTCTGACTTCGAGCGACTTCGTCAGAGTCGAAGTGCTCTTCAGGTCCAAAGACCCTGATTAGGGCTTGAGGAACACTGCCCCTCCCACCCCCGGCTCCTCCCCACCAATCGGCTGTATGGAATCGCTGGGAGCAAGACAGAATAAAATGATGCAGGTGGGTCAAGTTTCCTTAGGTTAAATGAAATATGTGGTCTCTATATAAGGGATATACATAGCAAGTGGTAAATAAATGAATAATGAGAAAACTAGGATAAATGGTAATTGAAATGAGAAACACAAGAACAACAATAGTAGTAATGATGATGATGATGATGAGGATATTATCATTACTAATGGTAAATCATGACGACGCTATTGAAACATAAGAACATAACAATGAAATAAACAGCAAGAGACCATGAGGCCTACACTAGGCAGTTCCATGAATAATCTATTTCCAAAATGTCCTCCAATATTTGCCAGAACTTATCCTATCCCGGCTTATTTGAAAATAATCTAAAACAACGTATCCTAACCTAAGTCAACCCAGCCTAATCCTGGCTCATCTAACCTAGATTGATCCAACCTGACCCAAGGTTTGATATTCGTCATATAAAAGACGACACCAAATCTTGGTTTTCATTCGACCAAAAAATCGGAGCCAGACCGGTTTCCCAAAGGCCAAACAGACGTACTTTTTGGTGTTCCTTTCGAAAATATCAATTTCGAGTAAAAAAAAAAAAAAAAAAAAAAAAGTTATGTATTTTGATGTACCGATTTTTTTTTCCTTACATATTTGCAGATTGAAAGTTTCTAAATCTAAGCTATAGTCGTTTTAAGTCGCAATAGTAACAATGAAAACAAATAAATGAATGAATAAATAAAAAGACAAAGGGACTTCCTGACGTAATCTGACCACGACCTTGCTTGACCTGCCCTGAGGTCAACCCTCACCAAATTCCTTCGAGGTCAAGTATAGCCCTAAAAAATAATAGATAAATAAAAAAAAAATAACGATAACAATAAATAAACAAATAAATAGATACACAAATAAAGAATAATAAATAAAAGAAAAAAAAAATACGGAGCTGGCGGTGTTCCTTCTGACCGCCAGAATGTCATACGAACGAGGTCAGAGGTCACAGGAAGACAGGAGGGGAGTTTAAGAAAAAGAATCCCGGCAGAGAGAGATAAGGTCACAGTTGAATACAGGTCAAAGGTCGAGGTGGAGGACAAGGTCAAGGGTCACCCTCGATTCGAGACTTGAATGAAGCTAATTAGTTCCTCACAACCACAATATATGTGGGGCGGAGGACTTATTTGCTGCTAATTGGTTCCCTCTGTAACAATCACTCGCAGTCCACTCCTAAACACAGGCCTCCCTAAACACTTTCACGTGTCCCAAAGCTGCAGCAACCTCTGCCACGTCACTCCTGCAAACTTCTCTATCTCGTCTCTACTCCTGTTTGGTATTCCTATTCTACGTGTACCAACAAACCAGTCATAACCCACTGATATTCAATTTAAGGGATTATTATGGGATTAATTAACCTTTTTTGGGGAGTAATTGGGATTTTTCCAAATAGGGTTCAGAAGAACGGCAATCAAAAGGAAGGAGAAAGGGAAGGAAGGGGAAGGAAGAGGAAGGAAGAGGAAGGAAGAGGAAGGAAGGGGGAGGAAGGGGAAGGAAGAGGAAGGAAGGGGAAGGGAAAAGAGGGGAGAAAGAGGGGAGTGGAAGGGGGAGAGAGAAGAACACTGGGGAAGCTGTGTAGGACGGGAGAAGGTAAGGGAATAGAGACAAGGGGAAAAAGAGGGGAAAGAGAGTGAAAGAGAGTGAAAGAGAGGAAAGAGAGGAAAGAGAGGGGGACGGGGGGGGGGAAGGACTATGGCTGAGTACCGGAGACAGATCTGGTAAGGGTCCTGGTATCCGGTATGTGTAATTCATGCAACCAAGAGCATCTCCCCCTCCTCCTCCTCCTCCTCCCCCTCGACTCCTCTCTTCCTCCATCACGCGGGGACCAGCCAATAAAAAAGGAGGTTTGGCTGTAACTCGCAAATGATTGGTCGTTGGAAAGATGGAGGAAGAGGAGGAGGAAGAGGAGGAGGAGGAGGAAGGAGAAAGAAGAAGAGATGGTGTAGAATAAGGAGGGGAAAGAAGAAAAGAGGAGGAGGAAGAGGAGGAGGAAGAGGAAGAGAGGGTGGAGGGGAAAATGAGAGGGAGGGGGAAGGAAACGGAGTGAGGAAGAAGAGGAAGAGGAGGAGGACGAGGAGGAGGAGGACGAGGAGGAGGAAGGGGGTGAAGGGAAAAGATAATAGGGAAAGAGGAGGGGAAACGATAGGAGGAAGAGGAGGAAAAGAAAGATAAGGAAGAGAAGGAGGTGGAGGAAGAGGTAGAGGAGGAGGAAGTAGGAGGAGGAAGAGGAGGAGGAGTAGGAGGAAGAGGAGAAGGAGGAAGTAGAAAGATGAAGAGATGGTTTAGAATATGGTGGGGAAAGGAGAAAAGAGGAGGTGGAAGAGGAGGAGGAAGAAGAGAAGGTGGAGGGGAAAATGAGAGGGAGGGGTAAGGGAACGGAGTGAGGAAGAATAGGAGGAGGAGGAGGAAGGGGGTGAAGGGAAAAGATAACAGGGAAAGAGGAAGGGAAACGAAAGGAGGAAGAGGAGGAAAAGGAAGTTAAGGAAGATAAGGAAGAGAAGGAGGAGGAAGAGGAAGAGGAGGAGGAAGAGGAGGAGGAAGGAGAAAGAAGAAGAGATGGTGTAGAATAAGGAGGGGAAAGGAGAAAAGAGGAGGAGGAAGAGGAGGAGGAAGAAGAGAAGGTGGAGGGGAAAATGAGAGGGAGGGGGAAGGGAACGGAGTGAGGAAGAATAGGAGGAGGAGGAGGAGGAAGGGGGTGAAGGGAAAAGATAACAGGGAAAGAGGAAGGGAAACGAAAGGAGGAAGAGGAGGAAAAGGAAGATAAGGAAGAGAAGGAGGAGGAGGAAGAGGAAGAGGAGGGGGAGAAGTAGGAGGAGGAGGAGGAGGAGGAGTAGGAGGAGGAAGAGGAGAAGTAGGAGGAGGAAGAGGAGGAGGAGAAGAAGGAGGAGAAGAAGGAGGAGGAGGAGGAGAAGGAGGAGGAGGAGAAGAAGAAGGAGGAGGAGGAGGAGAAGAAGAAGGAGGAGGAGGAGGAGTCACCTTTCAAGTAACTACGTTGTTGTGAACCATTTTCCCTCATCGTCCTCGTAATCATGTGCATCTCGATTTCAAACAGCCGGTGTCTTCTTTCCTCTAGGAAGAGGAAGGGGAGGAGGAAGGGGAAGAGGAAGAGGAGGAGGAGGAGTAGGAGGGGGAAGAGGAGGAAGAGTAGGAGGGAGAGGAGGAGGGAGAGGAGGAAAAGGAAGGGGAGAAAGAGAAAGGGGAGGAAGAGGAAGAGGAAGAGGAAGATGAGAAAGATGAGGAAGAGAGAGAGGAAGAGGAGGATGGGGAAAAGGAGGAGGAAGAAGAGGAGGAGGAAGAAGAGGAGGAGGAAGAAGAGGAGGAGGAAGAAGAGGAGGAGGAAGAGGAGGAGGAGGAAGAGGAAGAGGAAGAGGAGGAAGAGGAGGAGGAGGAGGAGGAGGAGGAGGAGGAGAAGGGTGATGCTATAAACACCAAATCCTACGTTAACAATGAAGAAAATGAGGATTGTGAGGGTAATAACGCGCGCGCGCGCGCACACACACACACACACACACACACACACACACACATATATATATATATATATATATATATATATATATATATATACATTATATTATATACTGTATATACAGTATATATATATATATATATATATATATATATATATATATATATATATACGCACATTCAAAAATAATCTTTACTACAAGACGACTCGAAATTGATGACATTATTGATATCTTAGTCGACAAAAGAGAATTAAAAAAGAAAGGTTAAGATGCTCTCAGAAGAAGAAGTAGAAAAAGAAGCAGTAGGAGAAGTAATAGAAAAAGAAGTAGAAGAAGAAAAAGTAGAAGGAGAAGGAGAAGAACAACAAAAAGAAGAATAAAAAGAAGACGTAGAAGAAGCAGAGAAGAAAAAGCAGAAGTAGTATTAAAAAAAGAAGAGGAAGAAGAAGAATTACAAGTAGAAGGAAAAGTAGAGGAAGAAGTAGTAGAAGAAGAAGAAAAAATAAAAGACAGAGAGGAAGAGGAGGAGGAGGAAGAAGAAGAAGAAGAAGAAGAAGAAGAAGAAGGAGAAGAAGAAGAAAAGAAGAAGAAGAAGAAGAAGAAGAAGAAGAAGAAGAAGAAGAAGAAGAAGAAGAAGAAGAAGAAGAAGAAGAAGAAGAAGAAGAAGAAGAAGAAGAAGAAGAAGAAGAAGAAGAAGAAGAAGAAGAAGAAGAAGAAGAAGAAGAAGAAGAAGAAGAAGAAGAAGTAGTAGTAGTCAGGGAAAAAGACGAAGTAAAAGAAAGGGAAGTAGAAGAAGAAAAAGGAGAAGAGGAAGAAGAAGACAAAGAAGAAAAAGGAGAAGAGGAAGAAGAAGACAAAGAAGAAAAAGTAGCAGTAGCTGAAGAAGAATAATTAAAAGACAGGGAAGAAGTAAAAGAAAAAAAGTAGAAGAGGAAGAAGACAAAGAGGAAAACAGAAAAAGAAGTAGAAGAAAAATAAGAAAAGAAAAAAAAAAAAGAATGATAATAATAGGAAGAACGAAAAAATTCCTGTTGCTTTCCTCAGCATGGGGGAAATCTCCCTAACTTTGCCGAGAATTCCCCTAGTTCAAGAGAATGAGTTACAAGTTCCTATTTTCCCGGAATTCCCATCCCCCTAAACCAATTTGCTGAAACTGCGATCCAGTGCTTCATTATGGGGGGAAAATGGGGAGAAATCCCCCAGATCTTCCTATACTTTACCTGCGACACACACGATGTACCCCAAAAAATGTACTCATTGAGTTTGAAAAAAAAAAAAAAATCCCAGTCTAGTCTAGTCCCCCTTGCGTGTTCACAAATGTCCAAACGGGTGACCACCAGTTTCTAGAAAAAGCTGATAATAACGTGGGCCAAAGAATAAAATATATTACGAAATATCAAAAAAAAGAAAAGTATACGATTTGGAACACCCTGTCATTATATAGGGGAGGGCTGGTTCCCCCCTAGCCACAGGAATGCTACCCTAAATAGACCTTAGGGGTGGGGGAGGCTTCATTTAGGGGGGGAGGGGGGATAATTCGTCTCCCCAGAACAAAGTTGCCAAAATGGATGTCCGTAGGTAGGTGATGTCTCCCAATTTTCCCCAATTGCAGACCAACAACATCGTTTCGATATAGCACGTGGGTTGATCACTGTTGAGAAATATCTCAAATCAGACATAATTCAGTCCTTGAGAATTCTTAGGTCTGTAGATGTATTCACTGTCTGTGATGTTTCGCTATAGTGAGGTATTTTGGTAATTTTCTATATATGAAAATATTCTATACTTTAGATTAACTGATACATAGAAATTATACAAAAATATTTAGGAAAGGAAATTCTTATTTGAGTATCGAATATTGTGGTTGAAAGAATACGAATACACGTGTGTGTTTGCGAGTATGTTTGTGTGTGTGTGTGTGTGTGTGTGTGTGTGTGTGTGTGTGTGTGTGTGTGTGTGTGTATGTGTGTGCGCGTGCGTGTGTGTTGCTTGGGTATGTACCCCCCTCACCTAAGGTGCTGAGCACCTGTAATACATATAAGAACAAACTCTATACCACCTACAACACCTAATACTGTCTTCTCACTTAATTCATTAACACAGCACCTGAAACACCCACATCACGACATTCGAAAAGATGGTCACCTCTTCCACCATCTGTCGGCTCATTAATGTTCTCCTCGTGCCAGCTGGGCCCCGAGACCATCTGTGCCCTCAGCCTCATCATTTCCTTCCCTCACCATCTGAACAACCACCTGCCCTATTCTTCCGATAACCATCTGACTCGTAATTTCTCTAGAATAACCACCAGCTGTATCATCACCACTTCAGACATCACCAGCTGTCATCACCGTGTTGAGCTGGTGCAGCACTACGTTACCCATCATCTCCACCAGCTTTTTTTTCAACACCACTCTTGACACCATCTGGACCATCACCAGCTGTATGATCGCGAATTTATTCAGAAGAAGGGGAATTCCTTTAAAGCATCAGATTCCAAATTCGCTTTGGAACGATCACAAGTACTCCCTCGTTGGACAAAAACCGAAAATTGATCTTCTTTATGCAGACAATCCTCCTCTTCAGCTTCCGACGCACTCCAAAAGATGGCAGCACCTGAGCCGGCGAATTCCCCCAAATGCTCGGCACATTTCCCAAAATACATCGCTTCCAAACGAGTAAAAATCACCCGCGTTGAACGAAAACATATGTGAATAAAACAAAGAAGAGAAGGCCGGAACTCGGAAGAATACTGTGGCGGTGTATATTCATATATATTTAAATTTACAAATCCCGCTCGACCGTTACAACAGTGCGAGTGACGGTTAAATAACGACGACCCGAGGCCGTTAAATAACGGTTTTCCAGCAACGATTTTGCTTTCGAGTTTATTCAGATTTACAAAGTCGTTTTACTTCTCATCGCTCATTCAAACGGAGGAAAGAACAAGAGAATGAGGCAGTATTCAGCTTTTGGAATCACTGCAGGACCTTCGGGCTATCCCCTGGGGAAAGATACAGCCTTTGTGAACCCAGGATGAGATGGACCAAAATCATGAGAGAATTTCCAGTAAAACAATAGCACACACATACGAATAATGCTGTATAACATAGATTCAGCCATAATGAGAATATGCATACATACAATGCATACACACACGTAAGTACGCACGCACACACACACACATATATATATTAGTTTTTTCTCCATTTCATTATTCGCGAGGCTAAAAAATAAGTAATCAAAACAAATAAAAAACAGAACAAAAAAGAAATGAAAATACAAACTAAAATCAAACAAAACCTAAAAATCCTGAGAGGCTTAAGGGCTTAACAGGCGTCGAGAAGAAAAAAAAAATAAAATAAAAAAATAAAAACAAAAACAAAAAAACGGGACCATCTTCGCTACCTAAGCGTTATCCTATATCGTTTTGGTCTCAACAAGTGCGCGCGAAAAAAAAAAAAAAAAAAAAAATCTCAAAAGAAAAAAAAACAAAAAAAATCTCAAATTTCGAGAAGAATCTGCCATCTCGACAGATTCCCCGTCCTCCTTTTATGAATTGATTACTCCATTACGGGAGGAGAAAGAAAGAGAAGAAGAAGGAGAGAATGAAAAGAGGGTGGAAAGTGGGAGAAAGGAAGGAGGAAGTAAAACAGAAGTACACGTATGCTGTATACATGTGTACAGTATACGTATGTACATATGTTTATGAATGTATGTATATGGACGTGTGTATATATATATACATACACAAATAAAATAGACGTTTGTTTGTGCCCGTGTGTGCTACCAGCAGTTCTAATAAAAAAAAAAAAAAAAAAAAAAAATCAACCCGTATTTCATCCACCCTTCACAAATTACATCTTTATTCTAAGTGGCCGGCAAGCGATTTTATTCAGACGGGGAGAAATCCCTTTCAGATGTGAGCTAATGAAATTTAATTTTGAGAAACCTTCCGCTCGCGTTTCCTTTTGTTGTGAAATGTGGTTGAGCTCTGCCCTGTTTCTCTCTCTTGTGCTGGAAATGCCCCCGAATGTATTATTATATTATTATTATACGGCGGCTGTGTTCCTGGTTTATTTGAATATTTATTTGCCATATGGGCGTAGCTACACACACACACACACACAATTATATATATATATATATATATATATATATATATATATATATATATATATATATAATATACATACATGCGCACATAAACACAGACACGTATACATACACACACAAAAAAAACTCACATTCACATACACACACATACCAAATACGCGCACACACTAATGATAATAATAATGATAATAAAATAATAATAATAATAATAATAATAATAACAATAATAATAATAACTGAAAATAAAAATAACAAATAACAATAATAACAATATTAGTGATAAAAGGTAAACAAAAAATGAATTGAATTAACAGATGAATAAATGAACGATAGAATAAAAATAAATGCAAAATAAGATAAACGAATAAGCAAAATGGGAACAAAAAACAAAAATATAAAATAAAACGAAAATATTAAACAAAGAAGCAAAAACAGGAAGCTACTTTTTCCAGAATTGCAATTTGCACAATCCGTGTTGGGAGGCATTTCTACCCTTCCTGTCGCCAGGCGATTTTATTCATCTTCGTGGCACCCCTACGGACCCCCCTCACGCAACCATCGGGTGATGCATTTTCTTTTGACTAAATATGCCGTCAGGTGATTTTATTATTTTCTGTGGTAAAAGGAATTCTTCGTCTTCGAAATAGTAATCATAGTAACAATAGTAATAGTAATGGTAAGAGTAATAATATCAGTAGTATCAATAATAATGAACGCCGTGGACTATTGTTGTTGAAGAAATGTACCGTCTTCAGCAAAAGTTTTGATTCACGCTACAGTTTTCATTTATTTATTTATTTATTTATTTATCTATTTATTTATTTTTTTATTTGTTTTTTTTTAGTACGTGATACATTTTTGTACCTATTATTTAGCTTCCAGGTAGGTCATTCATCTGAAGAGTTAAAACCCCAAAACGTTATCATAAAATCTGAATTCTGTATAATGAAAAAAAAAAAAAAAAAAATCTGGGTGGGACAAAAGGTGATTGTATAACACATCAGCCACAAGACCGGGACATTTGGCCACCGGGAAATTTGGCCACCGGGACATTTGGCCATCAGGAATGGCCAACATGGTCCAAACCAACGAACCTTCCGGGTTCTGGAAAAGGAGGAGACGCCCTCTTTAGCCCTGGAATTTGTGAGACAAGTCTCCAGTACGGGGGATTGAACTCGGATCTTAAGTGAATTCCAACACGCAAGGAACATCAGCTAAGTGTTTTTCTTCTTCTTCTTCCTCTTTTTTTTCTGGAATGCGGTATTGATTCTGTGTTCACGACGACCAACGTTGCATGTCCAGTGCCTGGACCTCAAGAAAGCCCAAAAATTCCTGACCTTCCATGACCTTCCATGACCTTATCTATGACCTTATCAGCCACTGTCAGGTCGTATATCAACGAGCTGGTATTTTGGAAATTCTTAGAAAATATATATGCATAATATTTTCATTTCTTCAAAAACACTATTTTGTAAAGTGGGCTCTCTGGATGGTCGGTGCAACTGGAGTTCTCATCTTCGAAAATGGTCTTTTTCAATCCAGTATGGTGATTTCTTACGAAATTGCTGTTTTTGAAACTTCAAAAACATTTACGGGTGCTTAGTGGTTTGGGTGATTCAATATCCATTGGTGAAATAAGAAAAAAATCCGATTCTTCATTTAGCTCTTCGTCTAACACCGTATCCGTTCCTATTATTATTTTTTCAAATTTGGATACTCTTGTACTAACCATATTTCTAGGTCCCTACAAAGTACATAAAAACAATTATAATGATATTTTATCATGATGATGATTGTGATTATCATGATCATTATAATTCTATTATTACTATTAATTATAATTACTATTATTATTATCATTATCATTATTATCTTCCATTTATTGTTATTGTTATTTGGAAGCTCGCTGGCCGTGCGGGTAAAGCCGTCGTTACTTGCGGCAAAGGCCGAGGGGGATGGTGGTTCGAACCCTGCCGCCGGCGAAGTTGAACCAAGGGCATGGTTCATTAAATTCCACGGTACAAAGTCCTCTGTAAGGGGCACCGGCCTAGCCTTCCGATAGTGGGGAGTTTGTGACGTTAAACAATATGTCATAAACAATTGGCAACTGGGAACAGATGCAAAGAGAAGACTATATGAGTGGGTGAACGTGCCTACGACACTGTATGAAACGGATACCAAGACTAAGATAGCAGAAAAGAGAACTTTAAATGTATTTAAGATTAAGTGTCTGGGAAGTATGGTAGGCTTTACACGGTTGGATAGAGTGAAAAATGAAGAGGTGAGGAGGAGAGCGGGCTCGGAAAGTGAGATGGCGGATAGATTTTATGACAATTTATTGGGATGATTTGGACACATGGAAAGAATATACGAAGAAAGGAAAGCAAAAGAGATGTAGAAAGCAGAAGTGGATAAAGTGACTTTGATGAGACAACCGAGGATGAGATGGATGGATGGGGTGAAAGGGGCGTTGAGCAAGAGGTGAATGTCTGTTGAGCAAGTAAGGGAGAAGGCGGGAGATAGAGGTGAGTAGAGGATATATGTGCATAAAATATATTTTGACGCAGCCTGAAAGGATTTCTCTCCGTCTTCGCCATTTTCCACACTAGGGGACAAGGAGGAGGAGAAGGCGGAGGAGAGGCTCGTTGTGCGAGTGAGGGGACCCTGCTGAGGATCTGCTGTGTCTTGCTGCATCGCTTGCGACCTGGGAAGTGGGCTGGAGACAGGGATGACCCGTCATCCACGAGGAGCTAAGATAAGAGGGAGGATAGGGTGGTATTTGGAAGTGGAATGGATGGTAGTGGGCGCGTGTCTATGATTTGGCTACCTCCCTTATAAGGGGGAAAAGCCCTTGGTGCATGTGTATATATATATATATATATTACATATATATATATATATATATATATACATATATATACATATATATATATATATATAAATATATACATTATATATATATATATATATACATATATATACATATATATATATATATATACATATATACATTATATATTTTTTTGATAGATTATTAGTATCATGATCGTTATCATTATTATCATATTATTCATTTCATCTAATATATATTCTATATATATATCTATTTATTTATTCGTCTACTTTGATTTATTTATCCATTCTTAAGTTCATTTATCTAATGGTATTTATCTATTAATATATTCGTTTATTTGTCTATTTATTTATTTTGTCTTTTGCATTTGCGTTTGCCCAAAACGTCTTTCCAAAGTCAGTTATTTCTTTGACGTTCAAATGCGCGTCCCACGAAATCATTTCTGTGTTGTTCTCTTCTGTTCTCCAACTCCCTGATGGACTGTTCAACAAGATCGTTCTCGCCATCTATTGCAATCTCTCTTCTTTCGCTTTCCCTTCCTTTTCTTAGTCACTCAGGCGCCATTTCTTCAGCTCGCCTTGTTTTCCACTTTCGTCTTTTGTTTTTTCATTTTTCGTTTTGTTTCGTTTTGTCCCGTTTTCCTTTTTTTGTCATTCGTGTTTTTGAGTGTTGTGTATGGATCTAGTACTGGAGTGCTGCTGTTGTTGTTATTTTATTTATTTACTTATTTATCTATGTATCTATTTCTGTTGTTATTGATAGAGTTGATTTTGTTATTACTGTAATTGTTATTTACGGTGTTGCTGAGATGCTTTCTTTGGTGTTTCGTTGTTGCTGTTGTTATTGTCATTGTAGCTATTCCTGTTGTTGTTATTGCCATTGATGCCGTTCCTGTTGTTATTATTTTGCTATCGTTGTTTTTAGTTCTTTTTATCACTGTTATTATTATTGTTATTATCTACTATCGTTAGTGTTATTGGTATTGTTCTTATTATTATCATTGTTGTTATTGGCATAGTTCTTATTGCTATCAGTTGTTATTTTTGTTATTAACGTTGTTAGTGTTATTGGCATTGCTCGTTATAATTGTTGTTATTGTAATTATCGTTGTTAGTTATTGGTATTTTTCTTACTGTTGTTATTGTTGCTATTGTTGTTCCTATTGTTATTATAGTTGTTGTTGTAATTGCTGCTGTCAATGTTGTTGTTGTTATTGTTATTGTTGCTTCTATTGTCTGACCCCAAGACTTGACATGGTACTGCATTTTTTTTTTTTTTTTTTTTTTTTTTTTTTAAGAAAATATTTTCATTTTGATTTTGGCCCCGAAGAAGAGTGTCGACCAGAAGAGTCTGGGGAAGGAAAGAACGAAATTTTGCAAATAAATAAATAAATATATAAATAAAATAAGACATATTTGAGCTCAGACTTCCTTTTTCTTTGTTTCCTATATTTCTTTTATATGTCTTTTTGACACTGGTTTTTCTATTTATTTTTATTTTTCTGCCTTCCCCATCTTCTTATATATATATATATATATATATATATATATATACATATATATATATATATACATATATATATATATATATATATATACATATATATATATATATATATATATATATACATATATATATATATATATACATATATATATATATAATGTCGTTGATGTGCAGTCCCTGTGTGTGTGTGTGTGTGTGTGTGTGTGTGTGTGTGTGTGTGTGTGTGTGTGTACGTGTGTACATGTGTGTATGAGGTTACACATTTACCAAATTGTACTTACCTAATTGTAATATGCAGCAACGGATCTATACTCGTGGGAACCTGTATGTGTGCGCGTCTCTCCATTTGTATGCGTGTGTGTGTGTGTCTGATTGCGCGTGCACGTGTGTGTATGTGTGTGTGTGTGTGTGTGTGCGTACATACATAATATATATATATATATATATATATATATATATATATATATATATACACATGTGTATGTGTTTGTGCGTGTGTGCGCGTATTTGAATGTGTGTGTAAGTTGTGTTTTTGTGTGTATTTATGTGTGCATGTATATTTGTATATATATATATGTGTGTATGTGTTTGTGCGTGTGTGCGCGTATTTGAATGTGTGTGTAAGTTGTGTTTTTGTGTGTATTTATGTGTGCATGTATATTTGTATATATATAAATATATATACACATGTGTATGTGTTTGTGCGTGTGTGCGCGTATTTGAATGTGTGTGTAAGTTGTGTTTTTGTGTGTATTTATGTGTGCATGTATATTTGTATACACATGTGTATGTACGTGTATGTACATGTATGTTTGTACATGTACGTGTATGTGCGTATGTGCATATGTACGTGTGTACGCGCACCTACACGCGTGCGGGTACCTCCGGACACGCCCAGACGTCTGAACGTGATCCGTAAGGTCCGCGACCCATCAGTCAGACTTTACCGGAGCCGGAGACTCGAACCGCAAACTCACCTGAAAAAAGGAAAGAGATCGATCAGAGGGACCAGATAGCTGGGGACGTCCAGATGAGGCTATAACATACTTACATAGAAGTGGCAAAAAAAAAAAAATAATAATAATAATAATAATCAATGAATAAATAAATAAATAAAATAAATAAAAGAACAAATAAATAAAATGAAATAAATAAATAGATAAATAAATAAAAAATAATAATAAAAGATAAATATATAAATGAATAATAATAATAATAATAATAAACAAATAAAAAAGCGTACACGCACACACAATTATATATATATATATATGTATATATATATATATATATATATATATATATATATATATATATATATATATATATACATACATATACCAAGGCTTTTTCCCCCTTCCAAGGGAGGTAGCCAAAAAGGGAAAGGCATAAAAACACTCCCACCCATTTCATCCCCAAACACACTCCACACCCCTCCCACCCTCCCTCTCATCTGAGCACCCATAGTCGGAATAAAAGGAAACTTAGAAGAAAGTATAACTTCTATACTTCGGTTATAGCTATAGCCCTGTTCAGGAAAGTACAGATTACAAGAAATTATAGAAACATAAATACAATTGAATTTTAGTGGAAGGGGAACAGGCATAGCTAACAACATGACAATCCATCGCGCAGGGCGGAGTCAGGAGAGAATATGTGGGTTGAGGTGTGAGGTCAGAAGAGAAGCGGGGTCAAGATTGGTGGAGAGCGGGGTCAGGAGTGGGGGGGGAGCGGGGTCAGGAGTGGGGGGAGGGGGGGGGAGTGGGGGGGAGCGGGGTCAGGAGTGGGGGGGGGAGCGGGGTCAGGAGTGGGGGGGGAGCGGGGGGGGGAGCGGGGTCAGGAGTGGTGGGGGGAGCGGGGTCAGGAGTGGGGGGGGTAGCGGGGTCAGGAGAGGGTTCAGGAGTGGGGGTGGAGCGGGGTCAGGAGTGGTTGGGGAGCGGGGTCAGGAGTGGTTGGGGAGCGGGGTCAGGAGTGGTTGGGGAGCGGGGTCAGGAATGGTTGGAGGAGTGGGGTCAGGAGGTTGGAGATTTTTAACCAAACGGCTCACAACTAGCCGTGAGACTATTGACCATTGGAGATGTTCAAGTTCGGACACTCTTCTATTAAAGCGGAGTCAACAAATTCTCTCTTGTGTGTACGTATGTATATATACACATATATATATACAGTATATATATATATATGTATATATATATATATATGTATATGTATATATAAATATATATATATATATATGTATGAAGTCCGAGATTTATTCTTGACCAGTTTCGGAATAAGACTCCAGTCTCTCCTCTTCTTCCCACCCACTTCAACTTGTCAGAATATCTCAACACACACACACACACACACACACACACACACACACACACACACACACATCCGTGTACACAGGAAGCATATTCTCTTGTAGACATACAAGGTTTAAGGTTAAAGGGGATTCCCTATTGATTACCTTATCTATTGTGTGTAGTTACTATATAGCGCAAAACCTTCTTATCTTCATCGTTAATGCTTCTCAGTATTCCTCCAATCATGATCAACGTTTCTGAACTTCCTGGTTCTATCCCCAGGGCAATATGATGAACAGGATCTGTGGCGGGTTTGTTTCTATGTCGTATAGAGATCATTGAGGTTTCTGCCTGAAAGGGCCTTCGCTGATTGGCTGTCACGGGACGATAGGGATGAAGAGCTAGGGGGAAGTTTGGGGGATCTCTCCTAGTGTATGCGTTTCATCTATCTGAGTCCGTTCGCTTTATAGATGGCAGAGCCTGGAGATCTTCGGCCTAGATGTTAATTCAAGGTTGGTTGGATGGGCTCTAAATGGCTTCCGGGCACAGTAACCGATGGGGAAGTGATTTCATAGAAGGATTTCAGAGAGACATCACGAAGGACATTGTCACTCATCCTTCTTGTCAGATATATCGACGATACGAGGACAGGTTAGTTTCTAATCCTGAAATAACGCTGCGTGGTTGCGGTCCGTAGGGGTGTTACTAAACTCATTAGAATGTCAACTATATGAAATATGCAATCTATATGAGTTACGGTATGTGATGTATATAATTATAAAAACACACGCGCGAACGCGCACACACACACACACACACACACACAAACAAACACACACGACTCGATAGCGCGGTTGGAAGAGTTCCTGGCTGTCACTACGGAGGTTCGGTTCGAATCCCGCCCAGAGCTGAAATAATTTCAGTATCACTGCGATGCGAGTTGTTACTCCAGCTCTCGTGCGCGGGAAGTTGTGTGTGTGTGCGTGTAAGGTAACAGCAGTACCCAAAGATCGGTCATATATGAGCTCTGAGCTCTGCCGGTTGGGAAATAGCTGTCGGTCACGACTCCAACACGTGATCCAAGACCATGGTGAATCACACACACGACCTGACGTCATGTCGCATCGTCTGGACGAGCATGACGACGTGACGTCATGGAGGAGGTCCCCGAGGGAGAGAGAGAAAGAGAGAGAGAGAGAGAGAGAGAGAGAGAGAGAGAGAGAGAGAGAGAGAGAGAGAGGGAGAGAGAGAAAGAGAGAGAGAGCAGACAGTACTTTGCATGTCAATAAGGTCGTTCTTCTCTCGTCTTTTCTTCGCCAAACTCGTCCTTGCGAAATCACTGCGGCAAAAGCTGCTCTGCCTACTTGATTTGACTTCTTCCGGAGGAGCAGGAGGAGGAAGAGGAGGAGGAGGAGGAGGAGAAGAATAGGACGAGGAGGAAGAGGAGGAAGAAGAGGAGGAAGAGGAGGAAGAGGAGGAAAAGGAGGAGGAGGAAGAGGATGAAGAGAAGGACGAGGAGAAAGAGAAGGACGAGGAGAAAGATGATGAAGAGAATGAAGAGGAGGACGAGGGGGAAGAGGAGGAAGAGGGGGAAGAGGATGAGGAGGAAGAGGAGAAGGAGGGCGAGGGGAAAGAGGAGGGCGAGGGGAAAGAGGAGGGCGAGGGGAAAGAGGAGGGTGAGGAGGAAGAAGAAGAGGAGGACGAGGGGCAAGAGGAAGAGGAGGAGGACGAGGGGGAGTAGGAGGTAGAGGAAGAGGAGGAAGAGGAGGAGGACGAGGAGTAAGAGGAAGAGGACGATGAGTAAGAGGAGAAGAAGGAAAAA
>NC_134785.1:49260055-49265055 GCF_046742065.1 Oratosquilla oratoria | reverse complement strand
TTTGCCTATTTCCTTCTTAAGTCTAAATTTGTCCAGTTTAAAACCATTACGGCGAGTCCTGCCCGGTTGTTTTCATATGATGACCTTGATTGCATCACCCTTGTTAAAGCCTATCGCATAGCCACACTCACCCTTCACTAAGAATGCAAGGGACCCTCACACTTGGCTCTCACATAAGTAAAACGTATCTCATTTGTTGCCACATTGAGGCCAATGGTGCTGTACGCTCATCAATGGAGAAATAGGGGGAGAGGAACGGTTTAAAGGGAAATATGAATTCAGCCAATATCTGCGAGCATTATGCAATTTCTGGAAGCGGAAGCAGACTAAAAGGGATGAAAGTAATGGAAGAAAGAAGCACACACGCACACGCGCGCGCGCACACACACACAGTATGCATATGATTAAACATACGGAGGCTTAAAACACCCATACAAACATACTGTATATATGTATATATATATATATAAATATATGTATATATATATATAATTTATTCATTTATTTATTTAGCTATTTATTAATATTTTGTTTTGTGTGTGTGCAAACGTTGTCTGAGTATGATTTTTTAGGTTCCATCTATTTCATGCCACCACCCGCCTTCATACCATCCACAACCACCACCACCACCACCACCCACTCCCAACCACCCCCACCCTCTCAACCACTCCCTCCCATCCACCACTACCATCCCTAGCCATACCATCTCAATCATACCTACTTCCCAAACCACCCAAATCCTATTTCCCTTTGAACCAACCTCTTCCAACCACTAACCCCTCCCCCTCCCACCCACCTCTTCCAACCACAAACCCATCCGCCTCCCACCCACCTCAACCCCTATCCCCCTCCCCCTCCCACCCACCTCAACCCCTATCCCCCTCCCCCTCACCTCAACCCCGTCCCACCCACCTCAACCCTCCCCTTCCCACCAACCTCCAGCACCCTCCCCCTCCCACCAACCTCACCCCTCAAACCCCTCCCCTCTTCCACTACCACCTCCCCCTCCCCCTCCCACCCCACCTCCACCCCTCCCCCTCCCACCCACCTCAACCCCTCCCCTCTTCCATCCACCTAACCCCAGCTACACCTCAAACCTCTACCCTCTCCCACTCCCACCCACCTCCACCAATCCCTTCCACCTCCCATCCATCTCAACCCATTCCCCTCCCACCCACTTCCATCCCCCTTATCCTCCCACCTCAACCACTCCCTCCCCCTCCCACCCACCTCCTCACCCCCTTCCTCTCCCACCCACCTCCACCCTCTATCTACACGTGCAGTTGCGGGATCGTTATCTATAGATACAATAGCCGTGGCGAGATGAAGGGCAGGGCGAAAGAAGAGGAGGAGGAGGAGGAGGAGGAGGAGGAGGAGAGGCGCTAAGGGCGTCGAGCTGGCAGGGGCGCCCGCGAAAATGATCTGTATGCACCTCGCGGTCCTACCAGAAAGGAGTTCCGCCGGGACAAGTAATTGGGAGAGGAGGAGGAGGAAGAGGAGGAGGAGGAGGAGGAGGAGGAAGAGGAGGAAGAGGAGGAGGAGGAGGAGGAAGAGGAGGAAGAGGAGGAGGAAGAGGTGGAGGAAGAGGAGGAGGAAGAGGAGGAGGAAGAGGAAGAGGAGGAGGAGGAAGAAAAGGAGGAGGTGGAGGAGGAAGAAAAGGAGGTGGAGGAGAAAGAGGAGGAGGAGGAGGATGCAGAGGTGGATGAAGATGAGAAGGAGGAGGAGGAGCAGGAGGAGGAGAAAGAGGAAGGAAAAGAAGAGAAGAGGAAGAGGACAATCAGAAAAATAAAAAAAAAATAGGAGGAACAGGAGGAGGAAGAACGGGTGGTGCATGTGGAGGTGATGGAGGAGGAGGAGGAAGAGGGAGGAGAGGAACAAGAGGAGGAGGAGGAGGGGCCGAAAGAAGAGGAGGAAGAGGCCACGGAGAATGAACAAGAGGAAGGGGACATGAAGAAGGAACAAGAGGAGGAAGCGGCTCTAGGAGGAGGAGGAGGAGGAGGAGGAGGAGGAGGAAGAGGAGGAAGAGGAGGAGGAGGAGGAGGGCTTGGGAGGGAATCGAGGTCGACCAAGGTCACCGAGATCGGGAGTTCTCTTCGTCTCCTGCGAGAGGTCAAGGACGAAGACTCCTAACGGACTCGGTGTTTGGAGCCAACGGTATCAATGTCTGGTGCCGGACTCCCAACGGTATCAATGTCTGGTGCCGGACTCCCAACGGACTCAATGTCTGGTGCCGGACTCCCAACGGACTCAATGTCTGGTGCCGGACTCCCAACGGACTCAATGTCTGGTGCCGGACTCCCAACGGACTCAATGTCTGGTGCCGGACTCCCAACGGACTCAATGTCTGGTGCCGGACTCCCAACGGACTCAATGTCTGGTGCCGGACTCCCAACGGACTCAATGTCTGGTGCCAGACTCCCAACGGACTAATTGTCTGGTGCCGGACCCCCAACGGACTCAATGTTTGGCGCCGGACTCCCAACGAACTCAATGCTTGGCGCCGGACTCCCAACGGACTCAACGTTTGGCGCCAACGGATTCAATGTTTGTCGCCAGACTCCTAACGGACTCAATGTTTGGCGCCGGACTCCCAACGAACGCAACGTTTGGCGCCAACGAACTCAATGTTTGTCGCCAGACTCCCGACGCACTCAATGTTTGGCGCCGGACTCCCAACTGACTCAACCTTTGGCGCCAACGGATTCAATGTTTGTCGCCAGACTCCTAACGGACTCAATGTTTGGTACCGGACTCCCAACGGAATCAACGTTTGGCGCCAATGGACTTAATGTTTGTCGCCAGACTCCCGACACACTCAATGTTTGTCGCCAGACTCCCTACGGACTCAATGTTTGTCGCCAGACTCCCGACGCACTCAATGTTTGTCGCCAGACTCCAAACGGACTCAATATTTGGCCCCGGACTCCCAACGGACTCAATGTCTGGCGCCGGACTCCCAACGGACTCAATGTTTGGCGGCGGACTCCCAACGGCCTGAATTTTTGGCGCCGGACTCCTAACAGATTCAATGTCTGGCGTCGGACTCCAAACAGAGTCAATGTTTAGCGACGGACTCCCAACGGACTCAATGTCTGGCGCTGGACTCCCTACGGATTCAGTGTTTGACGCCGAACTCCCAACGGACTCAGTGTCTGGTACCGAATTCCCAACGGACTCAATGTCTGGCGTCGGACTCCCAACGGACTCAATGTTCGGCGCCGAACTACCAACGGACTCAATGTCTGGCGTCGGATTCCCAACAGATTCAATGTCTGGCGTCGGACTCCAAACAGAGTCAATGTTTAGCGACGGACTCCCAACGGACTCAATGTCTGGCGCTGGACTTCCAACGGACTCAATGTCTGGCGCCGGACTCCCAACGAACTCAATGTCTGGCGCCGGAGTCCCAACGAACTCAATGTTTGGCGCCGGACTCCCAAAGGACTCAATGTTTGGCGCCGGACTCCCAACGGACTCAATGTCTGGTGCCGAACTCTAAACAGATTCAATGTCTGGCGTCGGACTCCAAACAGAGTCAATGTTTAGCGACGGACTCCCAACGGACTCAATGTCTGGCGCCGGACTCCCAACAGATTCAATGTCTGGCGTCGGACTCCAAACAGAGTCAATGTTTAGCGACGGACTCCCAACGGACTCAATGTCTGGCGACGGACTCCCAACGGACTCAATGTCTGGCGACGGACTCCCAACGGACTCAATGTCTGGCGCCGGATTCCCAACGGACTCAATCTTTGGTGCCGGATTCCCAACGGACTCAATGTCTGGCGCCAACGGACTCAATGTTTGGCGCCGGGCGATTTCACTCATCCCGCACTTCGACGGTCGCGTCCTCTCTCCCCGGATCCGGACATCGATACACTTCTTCATTCCGGATGTTCGTTCTGTTCTCCTTTTAAAGGGAACTCGCTCTTCTTCGCAAAGTTCAAAAGTGAACTTCCCACGTTGGAGGATGACTTGGCCTCGCCGGCGCCACCGTCGCCGCCAGTCAGATAACCGCCGGCTCCCGTCTTGGGGTCGCCTAACCCGGTCGTCCGGTACACCAATTGGAAAAGGAGGAGGAGGAGGAGGAGGAGGAGGAGGAGAAGGAGGAAGAAGAGGGAAGGGGTGAGAGGAGAAGGAACTAAAGGTGGAAGAGGAGGAACAGGAGGAGGAACTAAAGGAGGAAGAGGAGCAGGAGGAGGAAGTAAAGGAGGAAGAGGAGAAGCAGGAGGAGGAGGAAGAGGGAAGGGGTGAGAGTGAGAAGGAAGTAAAGGAGGAAGAGGAGGAGCAGGAGGAAGTAAATGAGGAAAAGGAGGAGGAGGAAGAAGAGGGAAGGGGTGAGAGGAGAAGGAAGTAAAGGGGGAAGAGAGGAGGAAGAAGTTGGGAGAGGTGAGAGGAGAAGGAAGTAAAGGAGGAAGAGGAGCAGCAGGAGGAGGAGGAAGAAGAGGGAAAGGATGAGAGGAGAAGGAAGTAAAGGAGGAAGAGGAGGAGGAGGAGGAAGAGAGGGTGGAAGAGGAGGAGGAGGAAGAAGAGAGGGTGGAGGAGGAGGAGGAGGAGGAGGAAGAGAGGGTGGAAGAGGAGGAGGAAGAAAAGAGGGGGAGGAGAAGGAGGAGGAGGAGGAGAAGGAAGAGAGGGCGGAGGAGGAGAAGGATGAGGAGGAGGAGGAGGAGAAGGAAGAGAGGGCGGAGGAGGAGGAGGAGGAGGAGGAGGAGGAGGAGGAGGAGGAGGAGGAGGAGGAAGGAGGAGGGGACTGCTAGAGAGGATATTGCTGCAGTCTGTTAAGTCAATACACTTCTTTGCAGAGTCAAGTGTTGCTCAGTCCCGTGTGAAGTGTTCATGATAACAAAAACGAGATGAAATAACACGAAGTACATAAATAACAAAAAAGGCGTAGAATAACAGAAGAAAATTTATAAAGTGAACCCCCACTTGCTGTCGGGAGGTGATTTTTATTAACGAAAATAATAACAAACAAAAAAATTCTTGGTCCCTTCTTCGTT
>NC_134785.1:49225055-49255055 GCF_046742065.1 Oratosquilla oratoria | reverse complement strand
AGGACGAGGAGGAAGTCGAGTCTTGTGAAGGGGAAAAGATCTTTAAGGTCCCAGTCTTGCCCTAATGCATCAAGTCGAGACACCTGTTCCATATTCCTCGGCGTTCTCCTCCTCCTCCTCCTCCTCTCCTTCCTCCTCCTCCTCTTCTTCCCCCTCCTCTTCCGCTGACGAAGACCAACGAGAGGTGTCACCGGCCCGTGACCCCATGAAGGCTGAAGCCTCACTTCGAAGGTGCTCCCGGCAGAAGCTTCCTTCGAGCTCTCCTGGCAGACTCTCTCTCGATCTCGCCAAGATCGGCGATCGAACTGTCACGATCTCGCTAACTTCTGCCGCTGCAGGGTGAGCGAGCCATGGCCACGACGCTTGGGCTCTGAATACCAATAGGTCGCCTCTCTCCCCTCCCTTCCTCTAGCCCTCCCTCTTCCCTTCCCTCCTCCCACTCGCGTCGTCAGACCAGAGATCGTTGGTGCCATTAGGATGAGTTTCGTTTACCACCTGTTTCCCCCAGATGGTGCAATGCGATAGGTGGTGCTCCATGCCTTATATGGAAGACAGCGTTCTCCCTTATAAGGGAAATGGTTATTCCCTTATAAGGGAAATGGTTCCCTGATAAGGGAAATGGATATTCCCTTATATATGGGGGATGGCTGGTCCCTAACAGGGAAGAAATCTTTCCGCATCTATAGTGAGCGGAGACTGTCTGATATTGCCATATTAGTGATTCTCGCTTTTTCTCAAAATCAGTAAAGCAAAGAAAATATTTCTATATCCTTTGCTGATCTAAATGATAATGATAAAACATAATTTAATTGGATAATCATAATGAATAATATCTATAAAATTTCACCACTTCTAGACTTTACTTAAATTGAATAAAATCTTCAAATAGTTTCATAGGAAAATCTATACAGTGAGGCTTTGTAATGAATAAACCCCTTCAACACTTTCCTCCTCCTCCTCCTCTTACTCCTCCTCCACCTCCTCCTCTTCCTCCTCCACCATTCCCAACCCTTCCATCCAGCCAAGAACACAAACAATTAATTGAATTTAACGACAATATCCCTGTAAGTACGAGAAAATTAGTTCTTGATTTTTTTATTATATAGGTATGCATCATAATGACGAATTAATCTGATTGCAAAAATGAAAATAAATACGGGTAATAATCCTGGTTAATAAAAAAAAAATTGGCAATTGGTTTTGAATTTTTTCGTTAATAGACAAATTTATGCCGGCAAAGTGCTATTAGCTTATGTATGAGTATTCGAAATAGTACAAAATTACATTATCGGGATATACTGTGTATTTTTTCCGGAAATTTCCAGCGCTTCTACCCTTTTGAAAATATAGTAGCTCTTCGTGCAAGAAAGGTCACCCCTGACTTCCGCCCACTGCTTGGCAAAGAAACATACCAGGCACACCTTACATAAACACACACACAGATATATATATATATACATGTGTGTGTATGTGTGTGTGTGTGTGTGTGTGTGTGTGTGTGTGTGTGTGTGTGTGTGTGTGTGTGTGTGTGTGTGTGTATCTTTTAGGGACTTCATTTTGAATACAGTCTTTGTTGAAGTCTACAGCATTAGCAGCATTTTTCAGTTTGTATGAAGTACTCTCGAGATTCCTTGTGAGATGGCTAAGGATGAAGGCGAGGGTTGGTGAATCCTTCAAGGTACAGCTTGCTTTACTCGAGACGTCTTTAGGCCCAATCAGGGGTCATCTTCAGGAGTTACAATAATACAATACATACATACATATATATATATATATGTTTATATATATATATATATATATATATATATATATATATTTATATATATATATATATATATATATATATATATATATATATATGAGGAAGGAGGAAGAGAAAAAAACGGGTTTAGGGCCGAGTTTATTCCTGACCGGTATCACTTATAGCTTTTTCAGCTGCTATAAGCGAAACCGGTCAGGAATAATCTCGGCCCTAGACCCGTGTCTTTTTTTCCATCTTACTCAAACCTGTCACAATAACCCAGCATATATATATATATATATATATATATATATATATATATATATATATATATATATAATATATATATATACTGTATATATATTACACGCATGTTCTATCCTATATCTGTTTTATAGTGCCCTGAGGGCATCCGTCACTTACGGTATAGAAAGTAATTTCCCTTGTGCGAGAGTTCCCCCGTACTCTTGATGTGAAACCAAAACTTGAATTGTTTTGGACAAAGCTGGAGTGTTGACTCCAGAGGAACAGTTGTCGTGTCCATTCAAGTGATTTTTCTTTTGAAGAAAATCATAAAACGATATTTTTTCGTTCCCGTTTTTTTTTTTTTTTTTTTTTTTTTAAACCTCCGAGGCCATATGATGGAAGGACTAGTTGAATGGGTTATATCTATTCATGAGTTGAGTACGTGCTCTGACTTGGCCACCCCCTCTATAAGGGGGAAAGAGCGTTGTGTGTGTGTGTGTGTGTGTGTGTGTGTGTGTGTGTGTGTGTGTGTGTGTGTGTGTGTGTGTGTGTGTGTATGTGTGTGTGTGTCTGTGCATGTGTATATGCATGTCTGTGTGTTTGTGTATGTATATATGTGTGCATGTGTGTGTGATTCACCACGGTCTTGGATCACGTGTTGGACTCGTGATCGACAGCTAGTATCCTCCCGGAAGAGAGCTCAGAGCTCATATATGTCCGATCTATGGGTAATGCTTTGACCTTACAAGCACACACACACCCAACTCCCCGCCCACGAGAGTTGGAGTAACGACCCGTAGCGTATCGATACTGAAATTATTTCAGCCCTGGGCGGGATTCGAACCCGGACCCCCGTAGTGTCAGCCAGGAACCCTACCACTGCACCACGAGTTTGCATGCGTGCGTGTGTGTGTGTGTGTGTGTGTGTGTGTGTGTGTGTGTGTGTGTGTGTGTGTGTGTGTGTGTGTGTGTGTGTGTGTGTGTGTGTGTGTGTGTGTGCCCTAGTCTATATAATTAGGTCTAGTTAACACCAAACAAGTTTATTCAGCTTTTGACCGAAATTAATCCAATGACCTCACTTGACCTATATACGGTGGTGGCGTCATCGGAAGCGTGCTGGTCTCGCATTCGCTTAGTTGTGGGTTCGAATCCCGCACTCCTCTCCGATTCCCTGGGGTGACTGTTAGTTCCGTGCCCCAAACAGTCCCCAAAGCGTGTCATAGGAGAAATGTGACGGCTTCGGCCACAACTACTCAGCGCCTCCTGGCGTAGGTTCCTCGCCTTTGACGTCTACGAGTAAAGGGTTTCCCCTCTCAGCTGAATAAAATCACCTGGTGACGTAACAAACAAACCCTTAATCCAAATACAAGGCTGAACGTGGTGAAGCACCTAAAACGGGTTTAATGATCTTCTCCCTTAAACCGCTTAGCTTAAAGAATGACCAATAATAACACAGTAACCCCTACGGCTCAGAGGCTCATACGGCTGATGACTTAATTATGACGTCATTGTATCATAATTACGTCATCATTAAATTCCGCCTGAGGAGGAGGAAACTTGGCTCCTGCTTAATCACACACTAATGACAATAAATCCAGAGTTGATATAGTTTTAATATAGTTAGCGTAGTCTCCACCCACTCTACTATAGTGACGTCTTCCTCCCCCAGTCCCCATCTCCTCCCTGGCTGGACAAAATCGCAAGGTGATGGACAAAAGTACGTTTAAATGTAACGTTAGCATCACGCGTCACTTCTGGGGACGATTCCACACTGCCAACGGTGAGCTTACACTTCTCTGGCTACTCAAGTACGTTGGGCAAAGGTGAATACTTCTACCTTAGAGCCTCTTGGTACAGGGTCTTCATAGTCTTTACTCTGGCTAAATTATTTTCTTTTATCTGTCTGTCTTGTTGCAGTAAAGGACACAAACATTGATAACAATAACTACAACAAACAACAATTAAGATGATATGAATACGCGAATGAAGAGAAAGCAACAGGAATAACAATGATTGGAAATCATTATAAATTTCATATCAGCTACGTCGTTTTATATCTATTTGCTTGTTTATTTATTTACTTTTTTGGGGGGAGGCGGTGGAGAATGCTACAGCTATGTTTAGACTCGTGTATTATCCTGTGTTTATGTTATATATATATATATATATATATATATATATATATATATATATATCATATATATATGTGTGTGTGTCCCTGACCATTCAGGATGCATTATAAACAAAAGCCTTCTTGCAATCTATCCCAGTTCTAGTTTATATTTTTAGATATGTGTAAACACAGTGGCTTATAAATGATGACTTTTGCATATCAGTATTTTTTTCTAAGAAATGTAAGGGGTAATCATTAAATGAATTTATAAAAAAAAATTTATGTTTTCACTACCCAAAGAAATGAAAAACGCATCTCTATTAACTTACACGAGACTATCGTCCAGCACCAGAGTATTTTATTCAGCCACGTGGATCAAGAATTCACGAGATCAGAGCGCTAAATTCAGGAGCGGGATGCGGACCTTCATCCGGAGAGTTGCTGTGCGGCCTTGAGGCAAATCAAGAACCATTACCATGAACATTAATTAGGGCTACTCGTCTGCAGTCGCAAGTGTTGCGCGCGAGTAATTCAAGAGCCGAGAAAGATATACATTACGAGGCGTCCGCGCCTACGCCCCATCACTCCCTGATGTGGCCGCTGCGCGGGCCATCACGGGGACCTAACTGCAGCGCCGCCGTTTGGCTATGTCCTCCCCGTTGTGCAACAATTCAACGCGGCGCATTAAGCAACACATGCAACAGATAAAGCAAATTACGTCAACAAAGTATTCCGAATGCAATCTCGAGCAGAACAACATTTGCGACAGATGTGAAGACAGTGGCAACAGCGTTACAGCTACAGGAAACACAACAACAACAACTTCAACAACAGCTACAGAGACCACAACAATATAACTTGGAGCAAGACCAACACGCTGGTGACAACAAGTTCAACAAGACAATGGAAAACCGTTGAACACTTTTAACGACGTTATAAACAAGTAGCAAACCTTGTGGTCCATAAAAAAGCCGATAACAAAGAGAAAGAAAACTTGTGACATGTTGCAGCTCGGCATTTGTGCTTTTTAAGTCCAAGATATAAGATTTCGAAGAGCAATATGCAATATGCAATTGCTTTAATGGGAGGTGCCCCCGTTCGTTGATTATATAATTAACAAAGTCATTTCCATCAAGCTCTTACATCAAGTACAACACAACACAACTAACCAACACAATGCTTCTCATCCATGGCCTCATACATCATGCAGGACACCTCAGCATGACGCCATGCATCATACTGCCTCGTGTAATAGTTATTGGTCATATTCGTCATTCTTTCATGCTGCCATGCATACGAAAGCAGCATACGCTGACCTGCGATATTTGGATCTAGAAGTCTGTGCATGGAATATTACATACTCTGGTGTAGCTTACGCACACACATACACACACACGCAAACACACACGCGCACACACACACACACACACACACACACACACACACACACACACACGCACACATACATACACGAACACACACGACTAAACTGGCACAATATACAAATGCAGTATTACATTACTCTTTACTTCATAATATTATACCAAATCATATATATTACCATACCTTTATATCATTATACTATATCCCTTCCTCCAATCCACTTATGCCACTTCAGCCCTTCCTTACTCCACATTAAACAAGAGCATTAATTCCCCTTAACCTCTCTCCTCTCCACACACAATGATTAAACCATGCAAGACCTCCATTCTCTCCACATAAATTTGTTTAGGTCCTTCTTCCTCCGCCTCATCTCCTCCTTTACTCCCTCATCTCATCCTCATGACTACAGTTAACTTTCTCTCTCGTCCTCTCTCTCTCTCTCTCACTCTCTCTCCTTAAGCCTTTCTAACCAAGCAATCTAACCCAATCCGCTCAAGGTCAAAGGCTCGACATGGTAAACTAGAAGCAGTTTGATTCTAATCTGCATAATTTCACACAAGTTAACAGTACTTAGGAAAGCGAGGCATAAGTTAAGATGACATGGGTCTACAGAGAAACCGCCTCGGTATAACGGACACTTCCGTATAACGGTCATAACGGTCACCTCGGTGCAACGGTTAGGTCGGTATAAAAACTACTCCGATATAGCGGCTTCCTCATTATAGTAGCCACATTGATTTTGCGGCTATTTTGATATACCGACCTCTTAAGTATAGCGGACGCTTTAAACCTACCTGGTGTTTCCATAAAAAAAACAAAAAAACAATTAGATATAACAGACGTTTTAATAGAGTGGCCACTTGGACGGAAAGGACATCTCGTTATGGCAGACATTCCCTTGGCACTGGGGTCTGCATGTTGCAGACACTAGCTCTGCCAAGTTGCTCAATGTTGCAGCCATTTTACGGCAATGGCTACGTTGTTGCAAGGTCTTCCTGGCTATTGCAACCCATTTACTGATGCGGTTATCTTACTATTGGTGCTTGTGTGATATTACGGACACCTTGTTACTGCGGCCGCTTCTGCGTAACGAACGTGAACGTTATAACGGCCGAAGAGGTGATGTCAAGGCAAAGTCATCCGATTTAACGGACAACTCGATTATCCAGACATCTCGGTTTTCCAGACACCTCGACTTTCCAGACACCTCGGGTTTCCAGACCCCTCGATCATCCAATCACCTCGATTATTCGGACACCTTGACTTTCCAGGCACCTCGGTTTTCCGGACAACTGCGAGTGGGAAGAGGAAGGACAGCCACAAGCTTGACATTGATGCACAGCCTAATATCCGATGTCTTAGCCCAGCAGTCCCACAGAACCGTCCCCCGTGCCCCCCCCCCTTCCTCTCCCTCTCCCCCACCCACCCTTCCTCTCCCCCTCCCGCCCTCCCTCGCTCCTTCTCTCTACTCCTTCACTCCCTTCCTCCAAGGCGCCGCTTACAAGGTCAAACTTGCCATGAACACTAACGTCATCACCAACACCACATCCACCTTCACTTCCACTTCCACCATCAACTCCACCGCCACTTAATCCAGAAGTTTTAGTTAGAATTATTTTTTTCACACACGCACGCGCACACATGCATATCTCGGTTAGCTGGTGTAGTGGTGCCGACGTCGACAGCTAATTAAGTGGTCTTGAGTTTGGCGACAGCCCAAGGCTGGAAAGCATTACAGAGCTGCAACTCGGTACTCCAAACCTTTTGGACAAGTAACTGCTTACTTCTGTGTGTGTGTGTGTGTGTGTGTGTGTGTGTGTGTGTGTGTGTGTGTGTGTGTGTGTGTGTGTGTGTGTGTGTGTGTATGTGTGTGTGTGTGACACACCACGATCTTGGATCACGTGTTGAACACGTGATCGACATCAACTATCCTCTCGGGTGAGAGCTGAGAACTCATAGATGACTCGATCTATAGGTGATGCTGTGACCTTACACACACGCACGCACACACAACCCCTTGCCCACCAGAGTTAGAGTGCCGGCTCGTAGTGCAGTGATGCTTAATCTTTTTTCAGCCTTGGTCAGGCTCGAACTCGGATCACTGAATTAGCAGTCGAGAAGAGTACCACTGCACCATCGAACCGTGTGTGTGTGCGTGTGTGTGTGTGTGTGTGTGTGTGTGTGTGTGTGTGTGTGTGTGTGTGTGTGTGTGTGTGTGTGTGTGTGTGATGTAAGGTAACAACATTACCCATACATCGGGCCATACACGAGCTCTGAATTCTCATCTGGTAGGGTAATAGTTGTCGATCGAAGACAATAGTGAAACGCACACGCGCACACAAATGCATGCATACATTCATACATGCATACACACACACACACGCACACACACACACACACACACACACACACACACACACACACACACACACACACACACACACACACACACACACACACACACACACACACAATTAATATATATATATATGTATGTATGTATGTATGTATAACGAAACATAAAAATTGATCAATAAAGGCATATTACATATGTAACATGGATGCGAAAAAATATGAACCTTTCAAAATAGTGGGAGAAGGTAGGCTGGAAAAAGGTGCGAGAGGTTGGCGGGAGAAAGGGAGAGAGGGAGAGAGGTAGGGGGGAAGGGGGTGGGAGAGAGAGAGTGGAAGAGAGAGAGTGGAAGAGAGTGGAAGAGAGAGAGAGAGAGAGTGGAAGAGAGAGAGTGGAAGAGAGAGAGAGAGAGAGAGAGAGAGAGAGAGAGAGAGAGAGAGAGAGAGAGAGAGAGAGAGAGAGAGAGAGAGAGAGAGAGAGAGAGAGAGAGAGAGAGAGAGGGGGGGGGCTAAGGGTGGAGAGAAAGGGTTACGCAAGGTTGGGGAGGGGAAGAGTTGACGGGGAATGGAAAGGAGTGAGGATAGTAGTGAGGGGGGAGTCAAAGAAACGATGAACACAGGAAAAAGAGAAAAAAGAAGAAGATAGTAAAAAAATATATAAATGAATTAAGAAATGGATGAATAAATTGATAAATAAATAAACATCAAACAAACGAATAGATGAATAGATAAGATTTTAGTAATTGAATAAATAGATCAATATATAAACAAAAACAAACGAACAGATGAATAGATAAAAACAAATAGACAAACAAATAAACAAATGAATATAAACCAAGAAACAATAAACATATAAATCGTCGAATAAAAAGACACGAATTAAAAGAGGCGAATAAACGGAAGGAGACTGTAGAGCGTCCGTGTGTAGGCTCCTGCAGTAGCTAGTACAAAGTCTGCAGTGCCGCAGCGGGGGCAGCTGGTCGATTGAGTGCCATTTTGCAACTCGCGGTGGCGGCCCGGGCCCGCAATGCAACCATCAACGCTCCTTCCCCGTCTTTACACTTCTTCGCCCAAGACTTCGTCAGGAGGAAGGGTCCGCCTCAGCCAAGGGGAAGGGTCCAAGAAGTCGTCCTTCACGTCCTCCTCCTCCTCCTCCTCCTCCTCCTCCTCCTCCTCCTCCTCTTCCTCCTCCTGTTTCTCTTTCTTCGTCTTCGTCAGGAGAAAGATTTTGGGGGCTCGTCCTTGTCGTCCGTCTCTTCCTCTTTCTCGTCCTCCTCCTTCTCCACCTCCTCCTGCTTCTCTTCCTTTTCCTGCCCTTGCTCGTCCTCCTCCTCGTCGTCCCCCTCCTCTTCCTCCTTGTCCTCCTCCCCTTCCTCCTCCACCTCAGGGAGGTGACATAGATCCGACTCTTGAGTGAATCTCGGATGTAGTTTAGGTTAGGTTTGGTTAAGTTGGTTTAGGTTAGGTTAGGTTAGGCTAGGCTAGGTTAGATTAGGTTAGGTTGGTTTGGGTTAGGTTAGGCTGGGTTAGGTTAGGCTGGGTTAGGTTAGGTTGGGTTATGTTAAGTTGGTTTAAGTTAGGTTAGGTTAATTTAGGTTAGGTTAGGATAGGTTCATTTAGATTAGGTTAGGTTAGACTAAGTATGGTTTCGTTAGTGTAGGTTAAGTTTGGCTAGGTTGGGTTAGGTTGGGATGGGTTAGGTTAGGTTGGATTAGATTGGATTAGATTGGGTTAGGTTAGTTTAACTTAGGGTAAGTTGCAGTAAACTAACGCCCAGCGACTCTCAAAACCGAATAAAATCTTTTGTCTCTTGCCAAACCAAGGTACGTTTACTCCGTGTGATTCTGATCCAATGATACTCGTACACACACACGCACACACATATCATCATTATCACTATTATTATTATCACTATCATCATCATCATCATTATTATTACTACTACTATTGTTACTACTATTATTATTATTGTCATGATCATCTTTACTATTATTTTATTTAGAACAAAAGGGAATGTGGGGAGACTGGTACTACATCCTTTTAGCAATAAATACTCGAATATGTTCAGCGGGAAGTCTCGAACTTTTCGCCCGCCCAGACGACAAACATACTCCTTCTCTCCTTTTTCCTCTTCCTTTTTCTCCTCCTCCTCCTCTCCTTCCTCTTCTTCTCTTCCTTCTCCTTCTCCTCCTCTTCCTCCCTCTTCTTCTGTTTCCCCTACTCTCTCCTCTGCCACAAGGGCGGTTCCAGCCCCTCTTTGGTTCTCTCCGAAGAGTCTGCGAGACTCTTCCTCGCTTCCTTCCGGGTCTTGTTATTCTTAAATCGTTCTTCGGCGGCTTGTTTTGTGTGCTTGTTCGATGGCACGGGGAGACTCCTGCAATCGAAATTTGGCGAAGAAGTTTCTCGCAATCGTTTCGTCCTCTGATTTCTTGCCCTTCTTGAATTTTAGTGTCTCATGGTACACGATTTTTCTTCTTCTATTGTTTTTTATGAGCCTCAAAGGCATTCAGAAATTTTTTTTATTCTTCAAGAAAATTATATTTTTTGTACTTTCCGAGAAATACATAGACTCCTTTGGTACTCCCCAAATACTCCATCTCATTATTACTCACCCCCCCCCCCCCTTTTTTTTTTTTTTTTTTTTTTAGAAGAAGAAGAAGAAGAAGAAGAAGAAGAAGAAGAAGAAGAAGAAGAAGAAGAAGAAGAAGAAGAAGAAGAAGAAGAAGAAGAAGAAGAAGAAGAAGAAGAAGAAGAAGATGATGATGATGATGATGATGATGATGATGATGATGATGATGATGATGATGATGATGATGATGATGATGATGATGATGATGATGATGATGATGATGATGATGATGATGATGATTGCAGAGTTTCTGGTCTGTATAATTCTCTGACTGAGTTCTGTCTCTTTTTTATATATAAATCGTTATCTCTTCCTAACAAATGGTTTAAGATAATCAAAATGCTCCATCTCCTCCGCGTTTTTTTTTTCTTTTTTTACTTTTTTAAGCAAACATAATTTTTACGTATTCTGGATGTTAGTGTTTGTCTTTGTTTGCTTGCTCGTGTTTGCACCTTGGCGTTGTCTATTCATATGTTTTCAGTACGTTGGATCACTGAGATATCTGTTTACATCTAAAACCCTTATGCACACCTCTTAAGATAGTGTTTTCCACCATCATCTTTTTACATCAGCAAAAAGTTATTTTCAGTCTCTTACTTTTACTTAAAGGTGTTTATTTTCACCAACATTCCCCTTGTTTGCACCCGTTTCCTTCCGTGTTTACATCTAAGTCCATTGTATTTAAGCCACGTTTTCACCACCATTTTTTACATTTCTTTTTTATATCGTTTACATTTCAACTTGAATTATTTACATCTTATGTCCTCTTGTTTCCACTTATATTGTTTATTTGTATGAATATTTTGTTTGGATTTACTATCCAATGTGTTTACATATAAATTTCACATATTCCCTCAAACAAAACCTTGTTTACATATTACATCCCGTGTTTGCACCTGCATCCATATTCTTAAAGTTTTTTACATTTTTGTTTACACCTTCCATCAGAGTTGTTTTCATCGCTACAGTCATGGCTTCTCTTGTACCTCTGTTTACAATTTGTTTCCTTCTAGTTCCGTCTCAAGCTCTCTTGTTTACTTACGCAACCCATATGGTCACAAAAAGCCTGGCACGTTGTTTACATTCCCACTTCAGTCGTTTAACCGGTTTAATCCTACATCAGTCGATTAACCGGTCTAATCCTGTTTATGTCAAAGAGGGACCGACTGTGCACATAACTAACCAACTATCAACCTTAATCCCCTTGAACACGGGGATTAACTTAATCCATTTCGGTTTGATCAACGCACGAGGGTTTGGTTTAGTTAAGAGGGTGGCCTATAACCTTAGGGGATTAATTTTCCCTCATTTAATCCCTTCCAACCAGTGGCCTCAAACTGGAGTCCAAAATGCCCCAAACAGCGTTTTCAAAGTTAACTAAGCTTAACTAGGAACAACTAGTAAATCATTAAACTCCCCGGAACAGTTTATCTTAATCCGGTTAACGATCTAGGATCATAGAGCAACCTCTAGGAAGACCCAACACAGCATCAAATCTAGTTCTGACATCGAACTCGCTCATCGAACTCGAAGAAGGAGCCAACAGAGACAAGAGTCCTCGTTCTGACATCGAACTCGCTCATCGAACTCGAAGAAGGAGCCAACAGAGACAAGAGTCCTCGTTCTGACATCGAACTCGCTCATCGAACTCGAAGGAGGAGCCAACAGAGACAAGGTTCCTCGATCTGGCATCGAACTCGCTCATCGAACTCGAAGGAGGAGCCAATGGAGATAAGGTTCCTCGTTCTGACATCGAACTCGCTCATCGAACTCGAAGGAGGAGCCAACAGAGACAAGGTTCCTCGTTCTGACATCGAACTCGCTCATCGAACTCGAAGGAGGAGCCAACAGAAACAAGGTTCCTCGTTCTGACATCGAACTCGAAGGAGGAGCCAATGGAGACAAGGTTCCTCGTTCTGACATCGAACTCGAAGGAGGAGCCAATGGAGACAAGGTTCCTCGTTCTGACATCGAACTCGCTCATCGAACTCAAAGAAGGAGCCAACAGAGACAAGGTTCCTCGTTCTGACATCGAACTCGAAGGAGGAGCCAATGGAGACAAGGTTCCTCGTTCTGACATCGAACTCGCTCATCGAACTCAAAGAAGGAGCCAACAGAGATAACTCGAAGGAGGAGCCAATGGAGACAAGGTTCCTCGTTCTGACATCGAACTCGCTCATCGAACTCAAAGAAGGAGCCAACAGAGACAAGGTTCCTCGTTCTGACATCGAACTCGAAGGAGGAGCCAATGGAGACAAGGTTCCTCGTTCTGACATCGAACTCGCTCATCGAACTCGAAGGAGGAACCAACAGAGACAAGGTTCCTCGTTCTGATATCGAACTCGCTCATCGAACTCGAAGGAGGAGCCAACGAAGACAAGGTTCCTCGTTCTGGTCGAGACGCGAGCATCGAACTATAGGTGAAGAACCTCAACATCCGAGGGGCCTCACCTTCTACAGGAAAGGTCCCTATAGCCCCATAAGTCACACCAAGCAGCTTACGACCTGTTTCCGACCACCTTCGACCGAAAACCAAGCGATCGGTCGGCGACACAAAACCTATGCAAGGAATTGAAATGGAAAAAGTTAATGTGGTTGATAAGATGAAAATCTATGTACTGGTTACTATTCAATGTGTGTTGTAATACATCTATTTATCTATCTATCTATCGATTGATCTATTTATCTATCTTATTACCGACTACCAGCGACTTCCAAAGACTACCTGCAACTGGTCGGCGACCACCTGGTCGGAGACAGGTCGTAAGCTTGGTGTGACTGGGCCCCAAGCAAATCGGAGGTTTCTGGTTTGCCCCTCCGCCCTCCCGTGTGACGGACATCCTTCGCGGTCGCCGTCGAACTGGAAGGTCCCAGCTCGATTCCCGGTCTACAAAAGTGTTTATGAACTCTGTGCTTTGGTTTCGCACGTTACAGGTGTATTTGGGAAGCAAATACTGCATCGAGAAGAAGAGGAGGTGGAAGAGAAGTGGGAGGAACAGAAGGAGGAAGATGGGAGGAAGAAGGAGGAAGAGGAGGAGGAGGACGAGGAGGAGAAGAGGGGAAGAACAGGAGAGGGAGGAACAGAAGAAAGAGGAAAATGGGAGGAAGATGGAGGAAGAGGAGGAGGAGAAAGAGGTGGAGAAGTATGTGTTGGAGGACGAGACGTGGAGGACGAGACGTGGAGGATAGGAAGAACAGGAGTAGAAGGAAGAAGAGGAGAAGGAATAGGAAGAGGGAAATGGGGATGGGGAGGGGGAGGGGACGGGGAGGTGGGAGAGGTAGGTGGGAGAGGGAGGTGGGAGAGGGAGGTGGGAGAGGGAGGTGGGAGAGGGAGGTGGGAGAGGGAGAGGGAGGTGGGAGAGGGAGGTGGGAGAGGGAGGGGAGGTGGGAGAGATAGAGGAGGAGGAGTAGGAATAGGAGGAGGAGGATGGGGGTACAGGAGGAGGAGGAGGAATACGAGGAGGAGGAGGAAGAGGAGTAAAGGAGGTAGTCAACCATCTTTCTCTTTCTCTTCAGTGATACTGCGCTCTTGTGACTCGTAAATTCCGACCACGAAATCAAATAACAGCTCTCTCTCTCTCTCTCTCTCTTTCATTCCGTCCGTGATCCATATACTGTTTTCCCCAAAGTATCCTTCTCTTTTCCTTCTACTACTCCTTATATTCTATCATTCTTCCTCCTCCTCATCTTTGCTCTCCACCTCCTCTTCCCCCATATTCTATCCTCCTTCTTCCTCCTCATCTCCATATTCTATCCTTCTTCTTCCTCCTCATCTCTGCCCTCCACCTCTCCTCCTCCTCCTCCTCCTCAGTCACTGGAGTCTCCATCTCCATGTCCAAACCCGTTCGAACCTCCAGATTTGAATAAACAATCGAAGCGGACCTTTCTGGTCCGCTCCCGGCAGACCCTTCGGAGCCCGAGAGGTCTTCAGCGAGTCTCGACTTCGGAGGCGCCCAAACCCGTGGAGCGAACTTCACACCCCACGGACGCCCTGCGCCCCAGTGATTTCTCCAACACTCCTCCTCAACCTCTTCCTCCTCCTTCTCAACCTCTTCTTCCTCCCTCTTTACGTCATCCACTTTTTCCTCACCCTCTTCCTCCTCCTGATCCTTTTCTTCCTCCTTCTTCACCTCCTCACCTTCTTCCTCCTTCTGCGCCTCCACCTCATTTTCTTCCTCCTCCTTCTTCATCTCCATCTCACCCTCTTCCTCCTCCACCATCTCCTCACCTTCTTCCTCCTCCTTCTTCACTTCCACCTCACCTTCTTCTTCCTCCACCTTCTGCTTACCCTCCTCCTCCTCCCTCTCCACTTACTCTTCACATTCTTCCTCCTCCTCTTCCACCTCACCTCCATTTCCCAAGGCCTCACCTCCACTGCCGTCCCCTCCCCCCCCTCCCCCTCGGTCGTCTTCCTGCTTGACTTCTTCGAGTGATTCTTGTTTTTTCTTCGGCCGAAGATCCCGAACTCCTTCCGAATTCAAACAGTTCCTCCCGACCTTGGTCACGTTCGGCAATATTCGCTTCGAAGCTCTAAGTGCCTCACCAACACTCCCCCCCCCATTCCTCCCCCCCACATCCCCCAAACCCATCTTACCCCCACCCTCTTCCCTCACTCCCTCCCTTAGCCACCTCCTCTCTATCCCTCCAACCTCATCTTCTCCTCCCTCTCATTCTCCGATTTTCTACTTGTCTTTTGTCTGTAATACCTCCATCTTCCCTCCCTACCTCCTTCCTTCCCTCCCTCCCCTTCCTATTCCCCAGTCCTCCTATCCCTTTCTCTTCTTCTCTTTCCTCTCATACTTTGAATTCCTGTCTATCTTCTGTCTGTATGTCTGTTTGTCTTACCTCCATTTTACCTCCCTCCCTCCTTCTCTCCTTCCTTCTTCTCTTACTCCTATCCTCCTTCCCCTTCCTACTCCCCGGTCCTCCTATCCCTTTCTCTTCTTCTCTTACCTCTCATACTATGAATTCTTGTCTATCTTCTGTTTGTATTTGTTTGCGTGCCTATCTTCTATATATCCGTTGATCCCCTTGACTATATCCCTATTTTTCTGGCTGTGTATCTATAGACCTACCTCTCAATTAGTTTATCAATTTTCACTGTCTGATTGTCTGTCTGTCTGTCTGTTTAACCGTCTGAGCTTATTTGTCTCTCTTCCGGCTTTTATTTCTCTTTGTCTCTCTCCTTGTCTGTTTACGACCCTCTCTGTTTATGCAACTCTCTCTCTCTTTCTCTCTCTCTCTCTACACTTTTGTGTCCTCCCCTATTCTGACTTGTTATGCCTGACAAACCTGTGTACACACTACACACATAACATAACCTATGTACACACACACAAAATAGACCTTTACATTCTCCATTACACTCTCTTCCTTGTCTCCTTTTCTCTTTATTCCATCTACGTCTATTCTCTTCTCTTCCTTCGTCCCCACCCGTCCTCCACTCCTCTTTCTCTTCAATGTCTTCTCTTGACATCTTTCTCTTTTCTCCCTCTATGTTTAGAATCATATCCTCCATTGCTCTCTTTCTCTGTGCTCTCTATGCCACTTTTCACCCCTTCGCCTCATAGGGAATTTAGTGATGCCCCTACGGACCAGAACCACGTATTCATTCTTTCTATGAATGGAGAATCTTCTTCACTCAAGAAACTAATCGCTCACAGCTCCTACTGTCTATCCGTTTTGGTGCCCTCTTTATATCTCTCACTTCCAAAGATAGAAGCACTGGTTATCGCCGGAGAAATGCTCTCCACTTCCTCCTCCTTCCCCTCCTCTCCCCCGACCCCTCCATCCACCCCTTACAAGATCCCTTTTTCTTTTACCCCCTCCTCTCCCCCCTCCACTCCCTCCCTTCTGTTGCAACATCGTCATCCTCCTTGTTTCCTTGTTTAAAAACTTTATTTATAATTAAATGTCACTCCTTGGGATCCTGGCCAACATTGTCATATTTTTTTTTAAAGGCGAAGACTTTCATACCTCTTCTTCGCCAGACTCTTCCTAAGGTCCTCGAGGTCACATGCTTCTGACCCAGCGTGACCTCGTGCTAGAGAAGTCGTCGTGACCCGGGAACAGGAGATTCTGTTCACGTCATGAGACTCATGGTCTTAAGGTGAATATTTATTTATTCGTTTATCTATTTATTCATTTATTTATTTATTTCTGTTTTTCCTAATCCATCGTGCTGAATGATCACGATGGAGTAAATGTCCTAACAAAAAATTCAAAACATTCACGAAAATTTCAAAATATTCTTCTCGAAATTTTCAAAATATTCTTCTCGAATTTTTCAAAATACTCTTCTCGAAATTTTCAAAATATTCTTCTCGAAATTTTCAAAATATTCTTCACGAAATTTTCAAAATATTCTCCTCGAATTTTTCAAAATACTATTTCAGGGAAACATTTCTTCGTGATGCCGAACTGTGAAAGAGATCACTACTCCAAACTAAATAGAATCTTTTCTCAGCCACAACAACGGTTACGTTCAGAATAAAATCTTGTTTTATTCAATGAAAATAATAACTCGGACATATGTTCCTGTACCATAACAAGGTAGGATGCACACACACACACACACACACACACACACACACACACACACACACAAATGTGGCAGATACACTACAAACTCTGCAAACTTGGGTGGTCTTCGAACAAGCAGGAGGGACCTTAAGCCTCTGAGACTTCTGGGGGTTTCCGATGAAAACATCCCATATCTCATACAACCAAAGATTTTTTAAGAAAATTTACGGCGTTCGGGCTGGAAATGGTTAAGGTTTTTAAGACAATTCCCATTTTGGAACACACTGTACTGGATGGATATCATGGTAACGGCCATGCAGTGCAAGGTACCTGGGAACAAGGTACCTCTATACCAAAGGCAGTAATGATTATCATTTATTTCATATTATTTGTTTTTGTTTTGTTATCATTTGTCTATTTGATTCCCATTTATTATTAGTTATATGTCAATTTATTATTACTTACTATTTACCTGCTTGTTTATTATCTAACTATAGCTATGCATATGTGTATTTTATTTGTTATTTACATTATCATAGTTTTTAATTATTCATTTATTATTATTATGTTTTTTTCGCATCTGACCTAAATATGGACCAAAAGGCCTCCTGTCGGCATGCTCCGCCTTTGTAATCCTTTGTAAGGTTCTTTCCACCTTATGAGGGAGGTAGCCCACTCCCTCCCCATCCACCAACTTTTCCTCCGCCTCATCTTAGCTCCTGTTCCCAGCCCAGAAGCCCAGAAGCAATGCACTCAGTGGTATCCAATGGTGTAAAAAAAAAAAAAAAAAAAAAAAAAAAAAAAAAAAAAAAAAAAAAAAAAAAGTTTACCATGAAGATGAACTGAATACATTATGATAAAGTAGATCAAATAAAGAAAACAAGATGGCGTCGCCTGGTGCCTAAGAGAAATTCGCGCTATGCCCAAGGAGGACCAGGCAATGACGTCAAAGCGTGCGCAAAAAAAAAAACGTGCGGTTAATGATAATTATTACTCTGTTAATAACAAGTATGGTTCAACCATTCAGTGATTTTTGACAGAAATACTAAAGTCGGAAGCAGCCAGCTGCCCTTGGCAGTAACATCAGACGAAGATTCTGCAGGATCTGATAAAAACTTAATGGTGAAAGTAATCAGAAATGAAAATTTCAGATATAACTGTGAATATTTGAAATAAGCATTTCTCAAGAAAAGTTTGCTGTCATAGATATGAAAAAATAATATTTCAACCATTTTTTGATATGAATAGAGAAGCATCAAGATTATAAGTTATGTGCAGATCCATTTTCAATTTGATTAATAAATATTTTTTAATATTTGGTCCCAGAAAAAAAAAATACGTGTCTTTCGTGCAGGTTTTGGGGGAATGATGTTACGTCTGCCAAGTCTTCGATACTTCTTTTTTTTTAGGGAAAAACTGTTAACGAGTCGCATTGTGCAGATGTTGTAAAAGCAACAATGCAAAGGGATCCGTTCGACTGATGGCGTTTTCACCCGCAGACTTTTTTTAAATAATAATCATCATCATCATCATCATCATCATCAGGTGTGTGTGGGGGTGCTTCCCCCCCACTTTTTTTTTTTTTTTTTTAACACGAGGACGATTTCGACCGAGGATGAACTCGTCTGAAAACGTTCTCTCCGGTAATCCTTTTGGGGCCGTCGTCTTTCGAAATACAGAACTCAGTCCTGTAAATTCGAAACAGGTGACTGTACACAGTACAGGGAATTATCCACAAAAAATAGATAAGCAGAGAAGAGAGAGGGAGAAAGAGACAGAGAGATAAACAGAAAGAGAGGGATAAAGAGCAAAGGAGAAAGAGGAAACGACAAAACCAAAAAGCGAGAGAGCGACTGGGAACAAGAAAGAGCGGGAGTAAAAAAATAATAATAAAAAGATAAAAAAAAGAAAAAAAAACTGACGTCATACTACCACAGCCCTGTCGTGACGCCATCCCACACACCCATCCACACACACACACACACACACACCTACACGACTCGGTGGCGAGGTTGGTAGAGTCCCAGACTGTCAGTACGGCGGTGCCGGCGGTACCTGGTTCGAATCCTGCCCAGGGCTGAAATTATTTCAGTATCGCTGCGCTTCGAGTCGTTACTCCAACTCTCGTGGGCGGGGAGTTGGGTGTGTGTGTGCGTGTAAGGTCATAGCATTACCCATAGATCGGTCATACGAGCTCTGAGCTCTCTTACGGGAGGGAAATAGCTGTCGATCACGAGTCCAACACGTGATCCAAAGACCAAGGTGAATCACACACACACACACACACACACACACACACACACACACACACACACACACACACACACGCCGTGTACCGCGTGGCACCCAGCGGCCCGGCCGCGCCTGGCCCTTAGGGAGCCAAGCCAGGGCCTCTTTCTTCATCACAGATTACGTGATGCGAATAGGATTCCTCTCCTCCGAGGCGGAGGACCTTCTTCCAGGACCTGGAGGACCCCAAAAGGGGTCGTGACGTCATTGCTGGCTTCTGTGTGTAAAGGTCACCCAAACACCCGTAGAAACCATTGTCTTTTTTGACCTCTTTGAGGTCGCTGATATATACATTGCCTCTGACCCAGGGCGAGATGCAGGGATGACCCGTCATCCAGGAGGAGCCAAGAAAAGAGAGAGGGAGGGAGGGAGGGGTGGTGGATGGGAGTGGAGTATGTGGGGATGGAATGGGTGGGAGTGGATTTTATGCCTTTGACTTTGGCTACATTCCTTGTAAGGGGAAAAAGCCGTTGGTATATGTATGTATATACGTATATATATATATATATATATATATATATATATATATATATATATCTATATTTGTTGAGACATTGTGACTAGTTGAAAGAGGTGGAAAAAAGAGAGTCACGGGTCTCGTTCCGAGTTTATTCCCGACCGGTTTCGCTTGTAGCTTCTTCACTGAATAGGTCCCAGTGAATAGATTTACATTTATCAACAACAATTCACTTTAATTCTAAGCCATCAACATCAAGAAACTCGAGGAGGCATACATGCAGAAATTGATACACCAACAACCTGACAACTCAGCTGACGCCACTCAGACGATCCCGTGATGCCATTCACTGGAACCTGCTGACGATCAGCCTTCTGCTGACTTAAGCCTACTGACATCACTACAACTGCTAACGTCTTGACGTCTGCAAAGACGATTCCGACGCCTATCGGCCTGACTGACAGTGGAGGACGAAGCAAACAGTCAGCACGGCTGAGGGTGTTGTGGTCGCTTACATGTCAGCAACTGTCAACAAGAGTTAGTGTCAAGATGGTTTAGCGTTGGATCATGCTGACAGGATAATGCTGACAAGATAATGCTGACAAGATAATGCTGACAGGATCATGCTGACTTTGGAGGAGGTGTTGATAAGGAAGAGGTGGAGAGTGGGTTGGAGGAGGAGGTGGGAGAGTAGGAGGAGGAGGAGGTTGAGGAGAAGATGAAGGTGGGGGTGAAGAGGAGGGTGAGGATGAAGAGGGGGAGGTGAGGAGGTGTGTGACCCGAAGGGGGAGAGAGGGAGGGAGTAGGAGAAGGGGGTGAGGAGGTGTGAGGGTTGTGGAGGAGGTGAAGAAGGGGTGAGAGAGAGGAGGTCGGGGTGAGGAGGAGGTGGAGGGGCGAGGAGGGTAAAGGTGAGGAAGGGGAGGGAGGGGAATGACCCGAGAAGGAGGGAGGGGGAGAGCGGGGGAGGAGGGAGAAGAGCGGGGAGAGGGGGTGGGGATGGGGAGGGAGTGACAAGGGGACCCTTCTTTTGGTGGTGGTGGTGGTGATGATTTTGATGGTGATGGTGATTTTGGTGATGGTGATGGTGATTTTGGTGGTGGTGATGATAATTCTAGTGGTGATAATGATTTTGGTGGTGATGATTTTGTTGGTGGTGGCGATTTTGGTGGTGTTGGTGATTTTGGTGTTGTTGGTGGTAATTTTGGTGGTAGTAATGATTGTGGTGGCGGTAATGATTTTGGTAGTGATGATTTGGTGGTGGTGATTTTGGTAGTGATGATTTTGGTGGTGGTGATTTTGGTGGTGATGGTGATTTTGGTGGTGATTTTGGTGGTAATGATGGTGATAGTGGTCGCCGGAGCCAAGAGCCACTGGTGGTAATTCAAGCGACGTATGGGGGGATGAGAATGTGGAGAGTTAATTGCCTCTTCATGATGGGGTGTAATGTTGTACGCTGATATCTGATAATAATAATTAATACTCGTGGTAATAATGATAATAATTATGATAATGATAATATAATAATAATAATGATTATAATAATAAAAATAATAATAACAATAACAACAATAATAACAATAATAATAATAATAATACATATATCAAAGGATTTTTCCCCCTTACACGGGAGGTAGCCAAAAGAAAAAGGCATAGGAACCACTCCCACCCATTCCATCCCCTACATACTCCACTTCCCTCTACCCTCTTCCCTCCCTCTTATCTTGGCACCTCCTGGATGACGGGTCATCCCTGCGTCTTGTCCACTCCAGGTCTATGTTGTGTAAGTGTGGGAATGCTTTTGTCTCAAAGTAGTAAGGAAGAGGGGATCAGTCGCCGGTTGGCGGCTCTCCATGAGTAAGAAAGGCGGTTGTTGATAGGGAGGGAACTCGGGTCCAGCCCGGGCACCGAGAGTCAGCCCCTCAGGGCTGTACCCGTCACTGTTCCACAAGGTACAAGTGGGCTACAGTGTAGCTATGTTGGGTGGAGGCTTGTGCATGAGAGTTTAAAGGTGAAACAAGGCGAAACAAAGTGAAACAGGGTGAAACGGAAAATGGGTGAAACAAGGTAAAACAGGGCGAAACAAAGTGAAACAGGGTGAGAGAGAAATGGGCGATACAGTGTGAAAGAAGACGAAAGAAAGTGAAACAAGGTGAAACAGGGTGAAACAGAAATGGACTAAAGAGAATGAAACAAGGTAAAACGACCGAAACAAAGTGAAAGAGGGTGAAACAGAAAATGGGTGAAACAAAGCGAAACAAAGTGAAACAGGGTGAAACAGAAAATGGACGAAACAGTGTGAAACAAGGCGAAGCACAGTGAAACAGGATATGTTTTGGTTGGAGAAACTATCCCTGGGGAGCCGTAAGGCCGAATCTCCACTGTTATGATAATGACTTCGAGGACCTTAAGAACTCACACGCACAGACATACTCGTACATGCATAAACACATGCACACACACAAACAGGCTCACAAACTAACACGCACAAGGGGACACACACACACACATACACACACACACATAAACAGGCTCACACACACTCACAAGGACACACACCCACACCCACACCCACACACACGAAGGACACACACACGAACAAGGAAACACACACGCACCCACCCACACCCACACACGCACACATACACACACACACATGCACGCACACACACAGAATATACGTACACGCTGGCAATAAATGAGTGGGCGGTGGAGGAAGCAGTGGAGAAGGTGGAAGAGGAAGTGGTGGTTGGGTGGGAATGGAGGGGGAGGGAGAGGAGGGAGAGGGGGAGGAGGGGGAGGGGGAGGAGGGGGAGGGAGGAGGAGGGGGAGGGGGAGGAGGGGGAGGAGGGGGAGGGGGAGGAGGAGGGGGAGGGGGAGAAGAGGGAGGGGGAGGGGGGAGGTGTCTGACATGGGTACATTGATCCGTCCGCTTGACAAAAGCGGAACAAGACCTTTTGTATTGAGGCTCTGAACAGCACATCATAACACGGTGGTGGTGCTGTTGTGTGGTGTGTGTGTGTGTGTGTGTGTGTGTGTGTGTGTGTGTGTGTGTGTGTGTGTGTGTGTGTGTGTGTGTGTGTGTGTGTGTGTGTGTGTGTGTGTGCGTGTGTGTACGTGTGTGTCTGTGTGTGACTGAATATCAATCAATAAAGAGAAAGAAGGAAGGTTGGGTGTTTAAAAAAGGGAATGAGGGAGGAAGGTGGAGGAAGGGAGGAAGGGAGGAAGTGAGGAAGGGAGGAAGTGAGGAGGGAGGAAGGGGGAGGAAGGGAGGAAAAGGAGAGTAAGTGCGAAAGGGAGGAAGGGAGGGAGGAAAGGGAAGGAGGGAGAGAGGAAGACAAGGAAAGGGAAAGGATTGAAAGAAGCTGGAAGGTGGTAATGAAGATCGAGAGAGAGAGAGAGAAAGAGAGAGAGAGAGAGAGAGAGAGAGAGAGAGAGGGGGGGGAAGAGAGATAGAGATAGGTAGATAGAGACAGAGAAAGAGAGAGAGAGACTCAGAGAGGACTTAATACAATTATTTGAATTTTCAAAGGAAATCAGCAAATGAAAATTGAGAATATTTCCGAGCGAGATCGAATGGCCCTAAGACGTCGTGTGTGTGTGTGTGTGTGTGTGTGTGTGTGTGTGTGTGTGTGTGTGTGTGTGTGTGCGTGTAAGTGTAATTCACCATGGTCTTTGGATCATGTGTTGGACTTGTGATTGACATTTATTACCTTCCAGGATGAGAGCTCAGAGCTCATATGACCGATCTATGGGTAATGATGTGACCTTATACGCACCTACACACCCAACTCCCCGCCCACGAGAGATGGAGTAACGACTCACACCGCAACGATACTGAATTTATTTCAGCCCTGGGCGGGATTCGAACCCGTACCTCCGTAGTGGTTCTACCAACCACGCCATCAAGTCGTGTGTGTGTGTGTGTGTGTGTGTGTGTGTGTGTGTGTGTGTGTGTGTGTGTGTGTGTGTGTGTGTTTGTGTGCGTGTCCGTTTGTGTGTGTATGAGCGCTGCGCGCGCGCGTGGAAGTATACATGACCGAACACGCGTGGGCCTGGGGTCGTCCACGCACACATGTACACATGTACACACGTACACATGTTTACACAGGAGCGTTGGCGCGAGTCTGAGCTTCATATTCAATATAGAGCTCGACGGATTGATGTAACAAAATACAAAATAAAAACGATACCAGATGGAGTCCTCGCCTAGATGGTACTCCCAGCTGGTAACGTATGGTACAGCTTCAAGTACCATCTGACACCAGCTGGCACCATGTGACACAAACTGACACCATACTCATCCGTCCGTGACATGCGTCGTCTCCTCCGTCACAACTGTTGGCAGAAGTGTCACGTCAGTGACGTGACATGCGCGTCAGTGACATGTCACGTGGGGACTCGCGCATGTTACCACCCATGTCACGTCGGCCGGGGCACGTGGCCTGGCGTCAGTCGCATGAAAGCGACGTGTCATACATATGCATGGCGGTGCGTGGCAAGCTCCGACGAACATCTAAGTGGATGTAATGTCACAGACGGACATGTGCGTCACGTCACTGCGTCACATGAAACAGTCGCCTCATTTATTCGTTCCCGTGTTCTCCTTTTTGTCACTCGTGAGTGTTTTCGTATCATTATTATTACTATCATTATCACTATTAACATTATCATTGTTATTATCATTATCTTAACGATATTATTTTTTACATTATCAATATCATTATTATTGTTATTGATACTTTTTATAACTATCGTAATCACGTCACTTAACATTATATTTAACATCTTTACTATTACCATTGTCAATATCATTATAAAAACTACTACTATTACTGTACCCAAGTCCACCTATGGACCAAACGGTCATCTATTAGATTTCAATCGCAGTTAGACAACACCCCTCACCTTCCCCACTTCCCTCATTTCCCCCAGGGGCCTTGGATGCCACCATCTCTGGGTGCCAACACCCGTAACTGCCAACACACAGATGACAACACGAAGAGAAATAAGAAAAGAGACAACATTGCAACTAACAGTCCTTTTCTCTCTCCACAGTGTCTGTCCTGTGTGTGTGTGTGTGTGTGTGTGTGTGTGTGTGTGTGTGTGTGTGTGTGTGTGTGTGTGTGTGTGTGTGTGTGTGTGTGTGTACGTGTATGTGTGTGTGTACATGTGTGTGTGTGTGTGTGTGTGTGTGTGTGTGTGTGTGTGTGTGTGTGTGTGTGTGTGTGTGTGTGTGTGTGTGTGTACATGTGTGTGTGTGTGTGTACGTGTGTGTGCGTGTGTGTGTACGTGTGTGCACTTAACGGTTGACTGTCCTTCAGACTTCAGTCTGACTTCAGTCTGGTTTCTCTATGTCAGCCTTGCCTGCCCGCCTGCCTGCCTGCCTGCCTGACTGCCTGCCGGCTAGTCTTGCCGGCCACCGGCAGGCCAACCGGCCTGCCGTGAATCCGGCGTCGCATTTCACAGACGTGATAGGTAGTCACTCGAATTTGAAATTTCAAACTTTCGAAAAATAACGGATTTCATATTTCAAATGTAACGAGTTTAACGGTCAACGCGTACCAAAGGGGTCTTGTTTCTAAAGTGATAATAGACGCTTCCGGAGTTAGCCAGAATAAAACATATCAAGTGTTTCTCCCCCCCCACCCCACCTGTGCCCTAAGTGCTTGGACTTCCAGGGTTTTGTGGTTGCGTCTGTTGTTGTTGTTGTTGCTGTTTTTTCTTGTGTTGGTGGTGACTGCGATACCAAGGCGGTGGTGATAATGATGGTGGTGGTGATGGTTGCTGTGGTGGTGGTAGAGGTGATGGTAGTGGTAATGGTGACAACAGTGGTGGTGATGGTGGTGGTGGGAGTTGTGGGAGGGGGAGTGGTGGTGGTGGGAGTGGGAGTGGGAGTGGCAGTGGTGGGAGTGGGAGGGGTGGGAGTGGCAGTGGTGGGAGTGTTGGTGGTGGGAGTGTTGGTGGTGGGAGTGGGAGTTGTGGTGGTGATAGTGGGAGTTGTGGTGGTGGTGGGAGTGGGAGTTGTGGGAGTGGTGGTGGTGGGAGTGGCAGTGGTGGGAGTGTTGGTGGTAGGAGTGGGAGTGGGATTGGTGGAGTCATATTGACGACTGCATTTGTGTCCATCATCCACTCAGGGTGGGGGAAGGGGAGAAGGGGGGTAAGGGGAGAAGGGGGGAAGGGGGGAAGGGGGATAAGATGGTTCAGAAAGGTTCGAGCCTCTTTAACCCTCAGAAGAAGGATGGGTGGGAGGGAGAGGCAGGGAGAGGAGACGGGGAGATAAAGAGGAGGAAGACGAGGGGGAGGAGGAAGAGGAGGAAGACGAGGAGGAGGATCATCAGAAAGTACTGGAGGAAAGAGACGAAGAGGAGGTCGAGGAATAGGAGGAAGAGGATGAGAAAGGGGATAAGGAGGAAGAGGAGGAAGATCAGGAAGTGCAGGAGGAGAGAAACGAGGAGGGAAAAAGGAGGAGGAGGAGGAGGAGGAGGAGGAGGAGGAGATGTAGGGGGAGGAAGAGGAGGAGGAGGAGTAGAAGAACAAGAAGTAGTGGGAGAAAGATGAGGAGGGGGAGGAGGAAGAGGAGAGGAGAAGAGGTAGGGGAGGAGGAGGAGAGGAGAAGAGGTAGGGGAGGAGGAGGAGAAGAAGAACAAGAGGTAGGGGGAGGAGGAGGAGGAGAACAAGAAGTAGGAGGGCAATAATGAAGGATGGGGGGAAAGAGGACTGGAGAGAGAGAGAGAGAGAGAGAGAGAGAGAGAGAGAGAGAGAGAGAGAGAGAGAGAGAGAGAGAGAGAGAGAGAGAGAGAGAGAGAGAGAGAGAGAGAGAGAGAGAGAGAGAGAGAATCTTTGAACGTAACCCAAGTGTCCAAAAGAGAGCAACTGCTCTCAAACTTTCACTTTCGAACATCTGCTCTTTCTCCTGACCCCCACCTCACCCCCCACCCACCCACCTCGTCACGAACACCTGCTACCAGGCACCTGAACACCTGCTCTGGACACCTGTTCATTCCGGGTGTTCAATACTGAACACCTAATCTCACGTTCCAAAGCTGAACAAGTCTTTCATCCCATTTTGAACAAATTCGGATTTTGTTCAATATATCGTGGACATCATGTTCAAATTCCATCTGCTTCACTATCACTATCAACTAGCTCATTCAATAATCCTCTCTACCTCCCCCCTATCGTTCCTGCTCTCTAACATCTCCCCTCTCCACCTCTTCCCACGTTGCTCTCTAACCTCTCCCCCTCCCCCTCCCCCCCGACCCTGCTCTCTAAACTCCCCCCATTTCCCCCCGTTTCTGCTCTCTAACCTTCCCCCTCCATCTCCCCCCCGACCCTGCTCTCTAACCTTCCCCCTCCATCTCCCCCCCCGTTCCTGCTTTCTAACCTTCCCCCACCATCTCCCCCCGTTCCTGCTCTCTAACCTTCCCCCTCCATCTCCCCCCGTTCCTGCTCTCTAACCTCCCCCCTCCACCTCCCCCCGTTCCTGCTCTCTAACCTCACCCTCCACTTTCCCCCTCCTCCTCCCCCGTTCCCCGTCCCCGTCCATCTCTTTACTCTTGTCAGCGCGGGTTGCTTGACGATTGGTGGGAATCACGTCATTAACATGTATAATGAATATATATATATATATACATCCCTCCCTCCTCGGGATCGACGACGCTCAGGAGGGACAAGAGGGAGGGGCAAGAGGGAGGGAGGGAGGGAAGAAGGGATGGACGGAGGGGAGTAAAGGAAGGAGTAAGGGTGGAGAGAGGAGGGAGGGGAGGGAAGTGGGAGAGGGAGGGAGTGAGGGAAGGGAAGGGGAGAGGGAGGGAGTGAGGGGGGAGGGACGGAGGGAGATGGGAAGGGAGGAAAGGAAGGAGTGAGGGAGGGAAGGGAAGGGGGAGAGGAATGAGGGAGTGAGGGAGGGAAAGAGCAGGGAGTGAGTGGGGGAGGGAGTGACGGAAGAGACGGGAGGGAGGGGAGAGGAGGGAGAGGAGGGAGGGAGGGAGGGGTAGAAGGGAGTAGGGGAAGAATTCGGGGAAGCGGCAAGGAAGGAGAAGGAAGATGAGGCGAGGAGATGGTTGTGGAAGGGAGAGGACAAGGGAGAGGATATGGGAGAGAGTAAAGGGAGGTTGGTAGGCCTGGTGGTATAAAATTTGTACCCCTGTTTTTTTTGTTTTTGTTTTTGTACCCCTGTTTTTTTATCCCTGTTTCTCTCTCTCTCTCTCTCTCTCTCTCTCTCTCTCTCTCTCTCCTAAATTGAACGCTTTCGATAGTGGAAACGGTCGATATGGGAGAATGAAATACAATACAATACATTACAAAAGAATACAATAACAGACTCATCCACTGATCTGGGACTGATTATATTCTCTATTTTATTTCATTTTTTTCGTTTTTTCTCTTCTTCCTCTGTTTTTCATCCTACTCCTCTCCTCTGCTTCACTTCCTCTTCCTCCTTCCTCTCCTCCTCTTCTCTTTCTACTTCGTCCTTCTCTTCCTCCTCCTCCCTCTCCTCCTCCTCTTCCCTTTTTACCTCGTCCTCCTCCTCCTCCTTCTCCTCCTCCTCTTCTCTTTCTACCTCGTCCTTCTCCTCCTCCTCCTCCTCCTTTTCCTTTGAATATGCTATGTACTTAGTATATATTTCATTTTATCATGCCTACATATGCATATGCCTACATACATATCTGACACATTGAAACAAATAACTTGTGTCAGAATTCGACACATTTTTTTATGTTACCCGTGTCAGAGGCATACGACACGCTAGAGTGTGTCGTATGTCCACAAACGCCAGTGTTAAAGAAAAAAAAAATCTGACACGCGATGACGTCATCGAGGTGGTCACGTGGTGCATGGCCACCGACAGTGGTCTAACCTCAATCCATTTTCTTTCAACTTTCATCAACGCCGTTTTCTTCCAATACAGAAAACGGTAATGCTACATAAATCACACATTTTCTGTGATATATTTACCACTTCGCCTAATTATCCTATTTTCTAAACAGGCATCATCGATGTTTTTCGAGTTTAAAGAAAACGGTAAACTAGATAAAAACACGTTTTCTATGGTGTGTTTATTTTCACTTATGCTACAGACCAAAGAATTCTAGGAAAATGAAATCCACATAGATTCTAAGCTCTAGAACGGCGCCTCTCAGCATCTGAAGCTTTACGGGCCCTTTGCATCGATCTAGGATTTGAGAAGACAAAGTCGTCGTTTGACATTTGTAGGTTGAGAATTGTTAATAAAAAGGTCTTCTTTTCACTTGAATTGGTGTTTATTATGAGATTGTTTTCATTAAAAAAAAAAATTGATTAATCTTCAATTATTGAATTCCCCATCCTGCGGTCCCTAAGGGGTCCACGTCCCCCGATTGAAAAGTATTCCTCTAGAAAAAAAAAATTGTTCTAGAAACTTAAGGGACGAAATGTGTGAAACAGTGACCGAATTATTCCGATAACTTTCGTTCTAATTGCAAAAAGTAAGACCTTTGTGATACTGTATACATTCCTTTCTTACGCAATTTTGAATCATATTATGACAATAAAAGCTTCGAAAATCAATAGCCACACGCACTAGCAACATCAATATATGTTCAACCAAATTAAAATAAAAACATAAAAAAGAAAAAAAAATTTGCTTCGATATTTGAGTCTTATCAACGGGCGGGGACCTCCAAAATTATTTTTGAACAATTATTATCATTATTTCATTTTATTATTATTATCATTTTACTCCTCGAAATGTGTGTGAATGTGGTACGTGTGTGTGTGTGTGTGTGTGTGTGTGTGTGTGTGTGTGTGTGTGTGTGTGTGCGTGTGTGTGATATTCGTCTTGATATAATCTCACTAAAACACACATATATACCCACATACGTACGCACACACAAACTCAAACACAAACACACACACACACACACATACATAAAAATAGCACATAAAGACAGACTAGGGATCAATTGCTCTTTTTACGAACCTTAGGAACTTTGACTATTATAATGACTGGAAAAATGATTAAAAACTGTACCTCGTAAAACTATGATAGAAATAAATATCATAGAATCAGAAATTATCGAACATAACTATGACAAACGTCTTAATAACAATTTAGGTTTATACGTGTATAAACTTGACCTATTTATTGTTAATGGTAATAATAATAATATTAATTTTGAAAAAAAAAGTGACATGACCACGTCCTGTTCGAAACACCATGGCCTAACTTGACCGATTGAACAAATGTCCCGACTTGATCAATCGCCCAATCCATGTGTTCTTTCTGG
>NC_134785.1:49217555-49220055 GCF_046742065.1 Oratosquilla oratoria | reverse complement strand
CGTTATAATTAATATAATTGTTTCTCTATCCTTTAGACCAGCGTTTCTCAACTTTTTTACCCTTCCGTAACCTTTAAAATAAATTGCATGTCTCAAGGAAAAACAAAACAAAAAAACATATACCATATCTTTCTCATTTTATTTTCATCGTAATAATAGGTTAGATAGGATGATGTCTATATTACATTATTACAATAACCAAGAATATGTCGTGCGTGTTTAATTATATTACGTATATGAAATTAAATAAAAAATCAAAAGTGCATTAGCTTATCTCACTTGTTCTCGCGGAACCCTTAGGGACCTTTTGCGGAACCTTAGGGACCTTTTGCGGAACCTTAGGGACCTTTTGCGGAACCTTAGGGTTCCGGGGAACCTTGGTTGAGAAACGCTGCTTCAGACACTTGATTCATAACCAGTGATGACAATGGTGACTTGATTTCGTTTGGGAATGATGTTTAAGGAGGAAATATCTCCGGGGGCACGGTCGAGGGGCTAAGGAGGACACCTATCAGAAGACACTTCCGTTCTTCGGCAAACGACAAGCATGCACCAAGGACCACTTGCCACCCTCCTTCCTCCTCCTCGTCTTCTTCCTCCTCTTCCTCCATTTCTCTTCTTCCCTCTTCCTACTCGTCCACCTTCTCCTCCTCCTCGTCTTCCTTCTCCTTCTCTTCCTCCTCTTTATCATCACCATCATCTTCATTTCTCTTCTTCCCTCTTCCTATTCGTCCACCTCCTTCTCCTCGTCTTCCTTCTTCTCTTCCTCCTCTTTATCATTATCATCATCTTCATTTATCTTCTTCCCCCTTCCTACTCATCCACCTCTTCCTCCTCCTCTTTATCATCATCATTCAACTTCTTCCCCTTACTCATCGTCTTCCTCCTTATCATTGTCTTCATCATTTCTCTTCTTCCTTCCTGTTCATCCTCCTCCCACTGATGTATACATATATATATATATATATATATATATATATATATATATATAATATATATATTCTTCTGTCTTTCCCTTTAACATTAGTACCCTCTTTTCCTTTGTGTCTTTTCCTATTCAGCTACATTCCTCGCCCTTCCACTATTCTCTCCCTTCTTCCTCCTTCCTCCTCCTTATTCGTCCACCACCACCTCGTCTTCCTCCTCCTCCTCCATTTCTCTTCTTCCCCCCTTTCATTTCTTCGGTCTTCTCTTCACCTTCCTCATCATTCACATCATTCCTCCTCCATCAATTTCTTGGCTTGCCCCCAGACCTCTCCTTCGTCGACGAAGAGAAAGAGAGAAAGAGAGAAAGAGAGAGAGAGAAAGATAGAGAGAGAGGGGGGAGAGGGGGAAAGGGACAGAGAGAGGGGGGCTAAATTTAGGGGGGATGGTGGATGGTGAATTGATGGGGAGATTATCGAGGAGTGGTGGAGGGGGAGTGGGAGGTGGAGTGACGTAATCAGAGGTAACGAAGTGAAAATGAAGTCACTCTCGGAAGGTCATTTAACTCCCCCCACCCCTCACTCCCCCTCGCTTCCCCCACACTCTCCCCCATGCCCCTGCTTACTTCCCCCTCCTCTCTCTCTCTCTCTCTCTCTCTCTCTCTCTCTCTCTCTCTGGGGCAATCTTCGTATTCTCTCTCCACTTTCTTGTACATTTATTCTTGTACATCTTGTACATGTTGTAATTCTATTCTTGTATATTTATTCTGGGTGACGTCGTCAGGCGATTTTAATCATCCTCACCTATTGCCGGCGGTGAGGTGGACGACGACGACGAGGAGGAGGAGAAAAAGATGAGGGAAGACTAGAAGATGGAGGAGAGAGAAAAGAGTAGAAAGAGGAGGAAGAAGAGATGGAGAATGGGTATGAGGAGGACGAGGAAGAGGAGGAGGAGGAGGACGTGGAAGAGGAGGAAGAGGAGGAGATGAAGGAAGACTAGAAGATGAAGGAGGAGATGGAAAAGAGTAGAAGGAGGAAGAGATGGTGAATGAGTATGATGTGGGGGAGGAGGAGGAGGTGGAGGAAGAAGGGTAGGAGGAGAAAGAGGAGGAGGAAGAGGGCTAGGAGGAGGAAGAAGGGTAGGAGGAGAAAGAGTAGGAGGAGAAGTAGGAGGAGGAGGAAGAGGGGTAGGAGGAGGAAGAAGGGTAGGAGGAGAAAGAGGAGGAGGAAGAAGGCTTGGTTGAGGAAGAAGGGTAAGAGGAGGAGGAGGACGAGGAGGAAGAGAAGGAGGAGGACGAGGATGAAAAGGAGTAGGAGGAGGAAGAGGAAGAAGAGAAGGAGGAGGACGAGGAAGAGAAGGAGGAGGACGAGGAAGAGGAACAGGAGGAGGAAGACAAGGGGTAAGAGAAAGAGAAAGAAGAGGAGGAGGAGGAGGGGAGATGAAATGAAAAATGAGGCTTTCCAAAATCTCAAGAAGGAGTTTGAGAATGGGACACGAGCAAACAGGAAGAGGAGGAGGACGAGGAGTCAATAGAGAAAGTAAATATAAAGTTTAAAGTACAGAAAAATCAGAAAAA
>NC_134785.1:49200055-49215055 GCF_046742065.1 Oratosquilla oratoria | reverse complement strand
GCTCAAGGGAAATAAAAGAAGTGAAGGTAGCACAGCCAGGAGGGGCAAGAAAGAAGAAGAGGGAAAGAGAAGAAGGAGGAGGAGAGGGAAAGAGGAGGAGAAGGAGGAGGAGGAGGAGGAAGACAGGGGAGAGTGGAGGATAAGCAGCAGGAGAAGAAGAGGAAGAAGAAGAGGGAGGAATGGGAGGAGGAGGAGAAGGAGGAGAAGAAAGAGGAGGGGGAGGGGCAAGAAAGGAGAAGAGAGAAAGAGGAAGAGAAGGAAAAGGAAGGGAAGGGGAGTGTGGAGAAGGAGCAGCAGGGGAATGAGAAGGAGAAGGAGAAGAAGGAGAAGGAGAAGAAGAAGGAGAGGGTGTGGAAGAAATAGAAGAAGGAAGGTTAGGAGGAGGAGAAGGAAAAGGAGAAGGAGGAGGAGGAAAAAGGAGGAGGTGGAAAAAGGAGGAGGAGGAGGAAGGAAAAGGAGGAGGAGGAAAAAGAGGAGGAAAAGGAGGAGGAAGAGGAGGAGGAGGAGGAAGAGGAGGAGGAGGAGGAGGAGGAGGAGGAGGAGGAGAAGGAGGAGGAGAAGGAAAAAGAGAAGAAGGAAAAGGAGAAGAAGGAAAAGGAGAAGAAGCAAAAGGAGAAGGAGGAGGAAGAGGAGGAGGAGGAGGAGAAGAAGAAAGTGTAGGTCACCGTACGTATGACGTGGAGACCGGAAGTGGGACGTCAAACCAAGATTCTGAAGGAGAGGAGAGCCGTGGCGAAGACCTTGAAGACCTCAAAAAAGGAGAGAGAGAGAGAGAGAGAGAGAGAGGAGAGAGAGAGGGAGAGAGGAGAGGAGAGAGAGAGAGAGAGAGAGAGAGAGAGAGAGAGAGAGAGAGAGAGAGAGAGAGAGAGAGAGAGAGAGAGAGAGAGAGAGAGACAGGAGGAAAATGAATATTCATGAAAAGTGCACAACCTCAAACAGACTCCTCTCTCTCCTCCCCTTCCCTCTGCTACGATTGACGAAGGACAAGAGGGAGGAAGAGAAGGAAGAGAAAGAGACAAGGAAGAGAAAACAGAAGAAAGGAGGAAGATGAAGAGAACGAGGTGGTGGTGGAGGAGAAGGAGGAGGCGGCAGAGAGAGAGAGAGAGAGAGAGAGAGAGAGAGAGAGAGAGAGAGAGAGAGAGAGAGAGAGAGAGAGAGAGAGAGAGAGAAGCGAAGGAGAAGGTGGAGGAGGAGGAGAATGCGGAAGCGGATTCGAAGTAGAAGGAGGGAGAGTAGAAAGAGGAAGAGGAAGACGAGGAGGAGGAGGAGGAGGAGGAGGAAGAGGAAAATATGTTACACGAGAGATTCTTCGGCGTAACCATGGCAACGGCGGCGTTCTTCGGGCTTTTCATCGCTCGTTCTGAAGAACGGGGCAAGTCACATCTCTCCACTTCCCCCCCCTCACTCCCCCCACCTACTTCCCCACCCCCTCCATCACCACTACCACCCGCCTCTAACCACTCCCTCACCTTCTTCTCCCCCTCACCAAATTACCCCCCGACCACTCCCCCCTCCCCCCCTTCCACCCACGCTCACTTGTCGACCCCATTTCTCAACAATATCCTGATGGCTGTTATGTCCTTTCCCCCCTCCCCCTCCCTCTCACGTTCCTCTCATTCACTCAGTCGTGTAGTTGTTCTCTTATGAACCTCCCATACACCCTTCTCCCCCCCCCCTTCCATTGCATTTCATCTAAATTCTCATTTTTCTATCTCTTTTATGTCTTAAGCCTCATATACATTATACACTCAGACACACACACACACACACATATATATATATATATATATATATATATATATATATATGTGCTGTGTGTGTGTGTGTGTGTGTGTGTGTGTGTGTGTGTGTGTGTGTGTGTGTGTGTGTGTGTGTGTGTGTGTGAGTGAGAATGAGAGAGAGAGAGAGAGGGAGAGATAGTGCTGGCACGTGTGACTACTCGTTCCTACACAGGGCGCGTGGGTGTGGCTGTGGGCGTGGTTGTCTGCGTGGGTGGGCGGCAATGGCACAAAGACCTTAGGCGTAGAGGGAGGAGGAGGAGGAGGAAGAGGGAGAGAAGAGAGGAGGAGAGAGTAGGATAGAAGATTTGGGGGACTAAGAACGGCTTTGGGGGGAGGAGATGGGGGCAAGCGGGGGAGGGGTGAGTGTGAGGGCAGACCGAAGCTAAAGCCTTCATTGCATTAGTTCTTATATTCCGTTGTCTTGCCCCATCAACCCCAGCAGCAAGGCATTCAGGCCATTTGTGTCTCTGCTGTGTTCTAGCGTGGGCGGCGGTGGGCGTGTCCTTCCGCGTGCATTATTGATCCTGGGCGTGGTGGTGCACCTGCAACCCTCGGCGTGGGCGTGGGGCGGCCCGTTCATCACCTACTTCGACGTGGGCGGAGTGGGGAAGAAAAAATACTCCACAGTCTGTTCTCTTCGGGCAGTTCAAGCTGAGGTACTTTTACACTCCCTCTCTCTCTCTCTCTCTCTCTCTCTCTCTCTCTCTCTCTCTCTCTTTCTCTCCCTCTTTCTCTCACTCTCTCTCTCACTCTCTCTCCCCCCTCTCTCTCTCTCTCCTTCTCCTTCTCCTCCTCCTCCTTCACCACCTCGTTCTCTTCATCTTCCTCTTTTCTCTTTTCTTCTCTGTTTTTTCTTCCTTGTCTCTTTCTCTTCCTCCTCTTCCTCTCTCTTGTCCTTCGTCAATCGTTGCAGAGGGAAGGGGAGGAGAGAGAGGAGTCTGTTTGAGGTTGTGCATTCTTCATGAATATTCATCTTCTTACACTCCAGCCTCTCTCTCTCTCTCTCTCTCTCTCTCTTCTATATGATTAATGTGTATACACAAACGTTAGACACACACAAATAGACAGAACATATACACATTAGCATGCATGTACAGTAAATACATGTACATTTGCATGTATACAAGAACATATATATATACATCTTATACACTTCTTTTATATACACATGTATAGATACAGTATGTGACATACATACATATATATTATATATATATATATATATATATATATATATATATATATACACGTGTGTGTGTGTATACATGTATAAATTAACCACAGTGATATATTTCATTCTTCGCTGCGGTTAAGTGCTTTGATGATTTTATTCTGGCGTCACTGTGATACGGAAGGCCTGCAAAGCAATTAGATTATCTACAAGTTTATCAGGCTCTAAGAAGACTAATATCCTATATAATGTAGTACCAAATACCCTCCACCTAGATCGTGTAGTAGCAAATATCCTCCACCCGGATCATGTAGTAGAAAATACCCTCCACCTAGACCGTGCAATCGCAAATACCCTCCACCTAGACCATGCAGTACCAAATACCCTCCACAAAAATCATGTAGTAGCAAATATCCCCTCTTTAGAAAAAAAGAAAGAAAAAAAAAACGAGGATTACTCCGAAGGATCTTCCTACAAATATCCCCTCTTTGGAGAGAGAGAGAGAGAGAGAGAGAGAGAGAGAGAGAGAGAGAGAGAGAGAGAGAGAGAGAGAGAGAGAGAGAGAGAGAGAGAGAGAGAAAGGGAAGATTACCCCGAAGGATCTTCCTGGTCCTCCAAAGTCAAAGTTACGCCCAACCGGAGGATCTTTCCTCCGACGGGAGAATCTGGGGGGTCGTGCCGAAGGAGTGATGAGGTCACCCTCGAGAGGGATTGGGGAATGATTGGAGGATCAGTTGGCAAAGGGACGAGTCAGGGACATGTGGTGAAAGTACCGTTTACTGTTCTTCGGGCTAGGGCGTCGTTACTTGCGACGATGGTCGAGGGAATGGTGGTTCGAACTCTGCCACCGGCGAGTTGGACCAAGGGCATGGTTTGTTAAGTTCCACGGTGCAAATTCCTCTGTAAGGGGCAATGTTCTAGCCTCCTGATAGGGGGGAGTTTAGGCGTTTTTTCACCGATTACCAGCGCTTCTATCCTAGGGAGACGCTATCTCACCCCGACGTGGAGAAGTCGTCTCCATGTGGGAAGCGGAACGGAGGGACAACGAATAATCTCACAAAAGAACGCCGCGAAACTCTGATCCGTGGGGGTGCCACCAGACTCCCTCGCCATGTATGTGTCCGCAGCAGGTGCCTCCCGGCGTATTTGTCTCGATCCATCCTCATCGCGTGCCTCCACCACCTGATCAGCCATCTTCCCCCTGAGGTCTTCGTTGGTCTCCGCCTAACATGCTGAGGATCAGAAGTGGGTTGAGGATGGGTATTGAGGATTGAGGATGGTTGAGGATGGGGATGAGGACTGAGGATGGGGATGGGGATCAGAAGTGGGTTGAGGATGGGTATTGAGGATTGAGGGTGGTTGAGGATGGGGATGAGGATTGAGGATGGGGATGGGGATGAGGATTGAGGATGGGGATGAGGATGGGGATTAGGATTGAGGATGTGGATGGGGATCAGAAGTGGGTTGAGGATGGGTATTGAGGATTGAGGATGGTTGAGGATGGGGATGAGGATTGAGGATGGGGATGGGGATAGGGATGAGAATCAGAAGTGGGTTGAGGATGGGGATGAGGATCGGGGAAGATCAGGTTAGGATGAAAGGTGAGGTGAGGATTGGAATGAGGAGAGCGGTAGGTGGGCTGATAATAGGGATGAGGATAGGGATGAGGATAGGTATGGGGATAGGGATGAGGATGAAGATGGTGATGAGGATGGAGAAAAGGATGGTGATGAGGATGGGGATAAGGATGGGTATGAGGACGAGGATGGAGATGACGATGTGGATGAGGATGGGGATGAGGTTTGAGATGTGGATGAGGGTGGGGATGAGGTTTAGGATGTGGATTGGGGACGGAGATGACGATGTGGATGAGGATGGAGATGAGGATAGGGATAAGGATGAGGAAGCGGATGAGGATGGTGATGAGGACGAGGATCGAGACCAAATCCAAAGGGTCCTCGAGGAGCAGCAGCAGCAGCGGCGTCTCGAATTGGCCGGTCAGTGAGGCGTCGCTCGATGGCCAACGAAGCTTTTCAGCAAAGATCGGCGAGGAGGATTCCCTTCTTCGGCCAGGAGCTCCACCGGAGCGTCTGGGAGCTTCTGGGAGCGTCTGACGAAGAAGATGAACCTTCGAAACGTCGAGCTCATTCTACTGTGAGAGACGGAGGGAAGGGGATGGAGGGAGGGGAGCGGAGGGAGTGGAGGGAGGGAATGGAGGGGGTGGGGAGAATGGAGGGTTGTGGAGGGAAGGAATGGAGGGAGTGGAGGGAGAGAATGGAGGGGGTGGAGAGAGAGAATGGAGAGGTGTGGAGGGAGGAAGTGAAGGGGTGGAGGGAACGAATAGAGAGGGTGGAGGGGGAGAATGGAGGGGTGGAGGGAATAAATGGAGGGAATGGAGGGGTGGAGGGAATAAATGGAGGGGGTGGAGGGAATGGGGAAGAGAGGGGATGGAATGGGTGAAAGGAGGGAATGAAGGGATTGGAGGGAGTGGAGGGAATGAGGGATTGGAGGGAGTGGAGGGAATGGGGGAATGGAGGGGATGGAAGGGATGGAGGGGGTGGAAGGAATGGAGTGGATGGAAGGGGTAAAATGGAGGGGTGAAAGTAATTTAAGGAGAAATGTAGGATGAGAGGATGATTGGAGAAGAGAGGAGAGGGAGGGAGGAAGGGAGGGAGGGAGATGGAGGGGAAGAAGATGGAGGGAGAAACAGAGAGAGGAGGGATGTGGAGGGGAGAATGGAAGAAGAGAGGGACGGAGGAAGGAGGGAAGGGGAGGGGAGGGTAGAAGGAGGTAATAGTATAATATTAGTGCTCTGTGACAAGAAAAGAGAGAGGGGAAAAGAGAGAGGGGAAAAGAGAGAGGGGAAAAGAGAGTGGGAGGGAATCGATGGAGAGGAGTGGAGGTGGAATGGAGGAAGAGGAGCGGCAATTGTACAAAGTCAAAGTGATAGGGAAAGAAGGAGGGTGGTGGGGGAGGGCTGGATCGATGGAGGGAGGGAGGGAGAGAGGGAGGGAAGGAGGGAGAGAGGAAGGGAGGGTGGAGGGAGGAAGGGAGGGAGGGTGGAGGAAGGGAGGGAGGGGGTGGAGGAAGGGAGGGAGGGGATGGAGGTGTGGAGGGAGTGAAGGAGGGAGGCTGGAGAGAGGGAGGATGGAGGGAGTATGGGGGGATGGAGGAGGTTGAAGGGAGGGAGGATGGAGGGAGGGAGGAGAGAGAGAGCGAGTACCAAAAAGGATTGCGATAGAGGAAGAGAGAGAGGGGAAGAGAGGAAGGAAGGGAGGGAGGGAAGGAGGGAGGGAGGAGGGAGGGAGAGGTGATGGAGGAAAAGAAGATGGAGGGAGGGGGCGGAGGGAAGAGTAAAACATGATAACGAGAGGGGAAGGGAGGGGGAGAGGGGAGAAAAGGAGGAAGGAAAAGAGGGGAAGGTGAGGGAGAAGGAGGGAGAAGAGGGGAAGGTGAGGGAGTAGGAGGGAGAGGGAGAGGGAGAGGGAGAAAGAGTAGTAGGAGAGTGAGGGAGAGGGGACGAAGGGAGAAAGGGGGAGATGAGAGGGGGAGATGAGAGGGGGAGAGGGGAAGGGTGGGAAAGGGGGAGAGGGGACGACGGGGAAAAGGGGGAGAGTGGGAGAGGGGGGAAAGGAGGAGAGGGGGAGAGGAGACGACGGGAGAGAGGGGGAGAGTGGGAGATGAGGAGAGTGGGAGAGGAGTGAGGGAGAGGGGAAGAATGGGAGAGTGGGAAGAGGGGGAGAGGGGAATAGAGGGAGAGGGGAATAGAGGGAGAGGGGGAGAGGAGGAGAGGAGAAAGGGGAGGAGACATTGAGCCTGGGGAAGGATGGAAAAGAGAGAAAGGGGAAGAGGAAAAGGAGGAGAGAGAGGAAGGAGGAAGAGCAATTAGGAATGGGAAATATTCGAGAAAAAACGAGAAAAGAGGGGAGAGGAAAAAAGAGGGGAGGGGAAAAAGAGAGAATAAAAAGAAATAAAAACGTTTAAGCTGATGGGGAGAGAGAAAAAAAGAGCAGAGAAAATAAGAGAGGCCTGGCTTCGATGAGATAAAACCCCTCCCCCCAAAAAGAGGGAGGGAGAGAGAGAGAGAGAGAGAGAGAGAGAGAGAGAAATAACTTCCTAAGCGAGTCACATGTGTGTGATTCACCTTGATTCACCTTCACCTTGGTCTTTGGATCACGTGTTGGACTCGTGATCGACAGCTATTTACCTCGCGGAAGAGAGATCAGAGCTCGTACGACCGATCTATGCGTTATGCTATGACCTTACATGTACACACACACACACAACTCTCCGTCCACGAGAGTTGGAGTAACGACTCGAAGCGCAGCGATACTGCAATAATTTCAGCCCTGGGCAGGATTCGAACCAGGTACCCCCGGTACTGCCGTACTGACAGTCTGAGACTCTACCAACCACGCCACCGAGTGAGTGAGTGTGTGTGTGTGTGTGTGTGTGTGTGTGTGTGTGTGTGTGTGTAGACAGAAAAAAAAGAGATAGAAACAATTTTCTAGGTGAGTCACGTATGTGTGTTTGTGTTTGTGTGTGTGTGTGCGTGTGTGTGTGTGTGTGTGTGTGTGTGTGTGTGTGTAAGTATTCTCTAGACGCACCCAGATCGACCTGGCTTACACCTACGGCAGGTTACCAGCGCTTTTATCCTTGTGGCCAACGTGGTGCCTGACCTGGATCGTACAAGTGAGCACTCGGAATGTCAGTTCGTACAGCTAAGAAAGCAAGTTCGCCAATACATCTCGAACTGTATTTCCTTTTCGACGACAACACGCAAACCTCAAAAGCTGAACAATTACATCGTTTATATGTTTTGTTCTGGTTAACGGCCGCCACAGGATTTTATTCAGTTCAACGAGACCAACTAACACAAACAAACAAAAACAAAAATAGGCAAACAAATAAACAAATAAATTATAATAAAGAATATTCTTTAATCCGATTATCGCCTGGCTATTAAATCCGGTTCTAAGTAACCTCACGTGCTGAACAAGAACAAGGTTACTGTACAGGATTACTACAAATACTATGATTACTATTACCCTGCATAGTACCTAACCCACACACTATCCCCATGCCAGAAGGAATAGTAGTGATACCCCCTTACGAGTTCTTGGAAGTTTTCAAAACGGCTACAAATACTATGATTACTATTCCCCTGCATAGTACCCACACACTATCCCCATGCCAGTAGGAATAGTAGTACTATCCCCTTACGAGTTCTTGGAAGTCTTCAAAGCGGCTACAAATACTATGATTACTATTCCCCTGAATAGTACCTCACCCACACACTATCCCCATGCCACAGTAGGAATAGTAGTACTATCCCTTTACGAGTTCTTGGAAGTCTTCAAAGCGGCTTCAGTCACTACCACCGCTGCCACCACCTCCCTGGGTTGCCATGGCAACGCAAACATAGCAAGGAACGCGTTGCTGGCGGTGCAATTGCACAAGCAACATTGATTCTACACTGTAGGAGCTGTAGCCACTGACACACTGACTCTGCACTGTTGGCACTGCTACACTGACTCTACACTGTAGTCACTGCAACTCTCGTTCTATACTGTAGGAAATGCAAATTTTATTTTACACTATATCATTGATTCTACACTATAGTCACTGTAACAAGGACTTAATTGTAGTCACTGCAACATCGATTCTATACTGTAGTCACTGCAACTCTGATTGTATACTGTGGGAAACACAAATTTTATTCTTCACTGTAGTCACTGCAACACTGAGTCTACACTGTAGTCACTGCAGAATTTATTCTACAGTGTTGTTACTGCAACAATAACTCTACAGTGTCACTGCAGTATTGGTCCTACACTGTAGTCACTGCAACTTTGAATCTACACTGTAGTCACTGTAGCATCGATCCTACACTGTAGAGACTGTAGTCACTGCAACATTGATTATACACTGCAGGGTCTGCGCTACTGATTCTACGATGTAGGAATTGTAGTCACTGCAATAATGATTTTGCACTGCAGTCACTGCATGAAGTTATTCATAAGTCACTAAAATTGCTACTAAAAATCTATCACTACATTTAACCACATCTTACATATTGTATTACTACAAAGAAGACAACGTGAACATTTCAATACAACCAATGATTCGTTTTCTACGATGTATTTATACATTTCTTCTAGCTACGTCTAGCGAAATGGTCAATACAATTCATTCGGATGGGTCGGGTGCCTGCATGGGATCTTACCAAGCACAACAGAGAGAGGGGCGAGTTGGACTAGGCCATACTGGTTTGCATGACTCTGATGAGTGACTCCTTAAGAGTCAACGTGACTCTCCCAACCATAATAAACAATCTAATGTCATCCCATAGGTGGAACGAAAGCCAGCTTGGAGTAGATACATTTTACTTAAGTGTTTGAAAAAGGTTTGTAGGATTTTTTAACCCAATGTCTTTTATTCTTCGTGTCGTCAGGCGATTTTATTCGACTGAAGGGGGTGTGGGAGACTCCTACGGATATCGAGGAGTCTGACCTACGACCGAACGAAATCACTTGAAAAAAATATCTAAAGTATGCCACTGGTTAAGGAGGTTCAAATGCGACCAAATCCTCGAACTGGAGCTCGAAGTGGTCAAATGTCCTACTCGAGGTAGACCTTCGAGGACGAGCCTTTTCGTCTCGTCTTCAGATACGAGGAATAGGGTTCTCGAGTCTCGAGGACCAGCTTCTTCAGATATGTGTTGATTTTTGAGGACGACCTTGGCTAACAAGCAACACAGGTCCCTCGAGTGTAAGTGGACAAGATCTCCCCATTTCCTCGAGTATGGCAAAGTCCTCCAGATATTTCATTCTGGCTGACACCAGGGGATTTTATTCATGAGAAGAAAGGGAGCCTATGGCATTCAAAGGCATATGCCAGTGTGTGTGATTCACCATGGTCTTGGATCACGTGTTGGACTCGTGATCGACAGCTATTTCCCTCACGGAAGAGAGCTCAGAGCTCATATATATGACCGATCTATGGGTAATGCTGTGACCTCACACGCACACACACAACTCCCCGTCCACGAGAGTTGGAGTAACGACTCGCAGCGCAGCGATACTGAAATTTTTCAGCCCTGGGCGGGATTCGAACCCGGATCGCCGTAGTGGCGCCCAGGAACTTGACCAACTCCGCCAGTGTGTGTGTGTGTGTGTGTGTGTGTGTGTGTGTGTGTGTGTGTGTGTGTGTGTGTGTGTGTCCATATGTATGGATACAGAAATGGAAGAGTGGGAAGAGGAAGAAGGAGGGAGAGGAAGGAGGAAAGGAAGACAAGAGGCCTGTGGGTGGAAAAGAGAGAAGAGGAGGAAAGATGGAAGAGAGAAAAGAGAAGTGATGATGGAGGAGTGAGGAGGGAGGTGAAAGGAGGGGAAAGGAGGGGAAATGAGAGGAAAGAGGAAGAAATGAAGATTGGGAGAAGGGGAAAGGAGGAGAGGAGAGGAAGAAGGAATAAAGATTGGGACTAAAACGGAAGAAACGGAGATTCCAGAAAATCAGCGGAGACGGACGCGAATCGGAAACCGCGAGTCCAAGTCACACTCAATTCTCGCGGACGTCAGAACAGAGGCTCCGCGAACTTGGAATTCACGATTCCGGGAAGGGAATCCGGCACTGATGGCCGGAATTACGCGTAATCACATTCCGAGTGATTATAGTATTGGGTATCTTCAACTCAACCCCTTTCTAACTCGATCAATGATCATCGGGTAGCGTGTATGAACGAAGTTATTTGAAAGGGTGAGGTCATGGTTTCCCATACACTAGAACCAAGATTTATGGTTTGCTATTTGTGTGTTCGTGTGTGTGTGTGTGTGTGTGTGTGTGTGTGTGTGTGTGTGTGTGTGTGTGTGTGTGTGTGTGTGTGTGTGTGTGTGTGTGTGTGTGTGTGTGTGTGTGTGTGTCTGTGTTCGTGTGTGTGTGTGTGTGTGTGTGTGTGTGTGTGTGTGTGTGTGTGTGTGTGTGTGTGCGTGTGGTGAGTATATTTACCTAGTTGTCTTTATGATCTTTGAATCATTAGCAAATACGTTCACACAACAGGTCAAGTTATCCATTATGTCATTAATATATACCAAGAATATTTCTGGTGCTAACACTGACCCCTGTGGAACTCCACAAGTAACTTCCCTTCATCCATACGCCGCGTTCTTCACTTCCGTCCTCATCAAACTCTCCTTCAGGAAGTCTCTTATCCATTCCAGCAAATTCCATTTAAGACCTCTAATATATCCCAGCTACCACAAAAATTTTTGCGTGGTATCTTATCAAACGCTTTCTCTAGATCCAATTAAACGCAGTCAACCCAAACATCCTTCACTTGATGTGTGTGTGTGTGTGTGTGTGTGTGTGTGTGTGTGTGTGTGTGTGTGTGTGTGTGTGTGTGTGTGTGTGTGTGTGTGTGTGTGTGTGTGTACTCGTAATTACGTTCCCTTCCTCCTGACCATTCATTCAGTGTACATCCCAATTAGGATCTCACTGCATTGGCCTCCTTGACATCACGTGACCGGGACAAAGCGGGACACAAACACTCAGGACAACGCACGCACGCACACTCACACACACACACACACACACACACGCACGCACACACACACGCTTCCTACTCCTCACTTAACCTCTCTCTTCTAATTGTTCAAACTGCACTGTTGACTATACGTCCTCATTTACACTGTCTTCACTACAAAGCCACTCCTACAGTGTCTTCACTGCACTGCAGTGCTCTCACTCCAGCATCCGATTCCTTCCTCTTGAACTGAGCTGTGCCTCACTGCAGAGCACTTACAGTGATGCATGATTCTCCAAGCCTTTTCAATGTATTCAATAACACAAAAGGAGAGGGCGTTCTCCTTAGCCGAATAGAATCGCCAGGCGACAGACAGAATAAATACATAAAACAACGCCACCCCTTAACGGGTCATTCGAGTTTGTATTTGCAATATATTTCTCCCCCTCTTCAAAAGGGGTAGCCACTACAAATTCAGCCACACAATCCATCCCAAACATCTGCTAACTTAACATAACCTAACCTAGCTTTACCTAACACCAATAACTAACATCTGTTAACTTAACCTAACCTAGCTTGACCTAACACCAATACCTCAACCTCAACTCCTCTTTACTCCCCCCCACCCCTTCCTCCATCCTTCGCCTTGCTCTGTACCTACGATAGTTAGGATCTAAGAAAATCAATAATCACCTTGATGGCAACATCGGATTGTCTGGAGTCGTTACCATACCACAAGTTCGACTTTTCTTTCGCTCTCTGAAGTATGCCACAAAAATACCTACCACCCCTTTATACTCCACCCCGCCTCTATTTCCTTCGCTACCATTAGGGGGGGTTAGGGGAGAGACGAATAAAATCTTCTGGCGACAGTTAGAGAGGAAGTAAGAATGGCAGCCGATATGGACGAGGTTAACCTCTTTTTATTCTGGCTGCCGTCAGGTGATTTTATTCATCTTCGAGGTACTGCCCCCCCCCATTTCCCCCCACCCCCACCACACTCCTGCCATCTTCTCGTTTTTCGGGAATAAAGCCCCATAATTTCTTCAGAAACTTTCGACCAATGAACTACCCGCTGCCGGTCGGGTAACAGATCCTGCCGGCCAGGTAACAGAATCTCCCGGCTGGATAAAAGAACCTGCCGGCTGGGTAACAGAATCTGCCGGTTGGGTAACAGAACCTGCCGGCCAGTTGGCAGCACCAGCCGGCTGGATAACAGAACCTGCCCGTTGGGTAAAAGAACCTGCTGGACAGGTAATAGAATATCCCGGCTGGTTAACAGAACCTGCCGGCTGGGTAACAGAACATCCTGGTCGGATAACAGAACCTTCCGGTCGGATAACAAAACTTCCCGGTCGGGTAACAGAACCTGCCGGCCGGGTAACAGAACCTGCCAGCTTGACAACAGAACCTGTCGGTTTGGATAAACTCTGCCGGCTGGGTAACAAACTGCCGGCCGGGTAACAGAACCTGCCGGGCGAATATGATACAACTTTAGCTTTCTCGATTACGTCCTTGTTGTAACACGATCCACTTATGTCACACAAACCCTTCCGTTCCGGGTGATCCTTTTCCTTTGATCCTGGATGCCGTCACTCGATTTTATTAGCTTCTATTTACCCCAAGAAAACCATCCTTCGCATAAAAAATATATAAATAAAATATTCTAGCTGAGAGGGGGGAGGGGGGAGAGACGGGGAGGGGGAGAGACGGGGAGGGGGAGAGACGGGGAGGGGGAGAGACGGGGAGGGGGAGGGGGAGAGACGGGGAGGGGGAGGGGGAAGGGGGAAGGGGGGAGGGGGGAAGGGGGAGGGGGAGGGGGAGAGAGGGGGAGAGGGGGAGGGAAGAGGGGGAGTAGGGGAGGGAAGAGGGGGAGTAGGGGAGGGAAGAGCGGAAGAGGGGGAGAGGGGGAGGGAAGAGCGTAAGAGCGGGAGAGGGGGAGGGGGAAAGGGGAAGGGGAAGAGGGGGGGGGGTCCGTGCCATTAACGGGAAGTCCCCTTCACACGCGAAGGGCCGCCGACCACCAGGGATTCGCGGTGACGAGCCCTTCGGCAAAATGGATTGCCTACTTCATAAAAGAGTGATATATGTATGTGTATATGTATGTGTATACATACATATACATATATTCATTTGTATATATACATATATATATATATTATATATATATATATATAATATATATACATACATATATACCGAGATTCACACTAGCAAAGCGGGGGAAAACGGGAATTTTATGCCGAAACATTACTCATGTGAACCGCGCTTTACAGTGCAGACTGCCGAGGCTCCGAAACTACACTTACAAGGACAAGTACAGTTACAGAGATATACAATTACCCATTACTCACTGTAACGCGTGTGTGTCTTCGTAAGGTACCCCATCCACGGTACGATCCGGTCTTGAGGCTGCCGGACAGGTCTGGTCGGATCCGATCAGATTGGATCGTGTATGGGCTGATTGTGGTTTGTCTGACTGACATGCACAGGCCAATCTCGGATCCAACCAGATCCGGCCAGCGGCCCTAAGATCAAATCGTACCGTGGATGTTGGTAACTAAAGTTAACAGAGCACTAAATGACTGCGTCAGTGTCTGTTCAGTGCTGTGTTGTTGTCTGTGTTGGCAGACTTGCCCCACATGTGCATAATGTTGGCAACCTACGAGGTCAAGCGTTGGCTGCATCCCACAGGAAGTCTCCACGCAGTCTCCATATTTCCAAGGTCTCCAGATACCATCTCCATAGCCTTGAGTTTCCTACACCCAGTCGTGAACGTCTTTTGCCTTCATACGTTCAAAACTTGGAAAAGTGAACATGAAGTTTCCGTCAGCTGAGAGGAAATGTGGACCTTACTTGGGACGATTGTGTGATTGAGGATCCCGAATTCTCGTTTAAGCTTAGGAGGAAAGTCCACTGCGCTCAACAGAACATCATAAGGACAGCAAAACGAATAAACGAATAAATCGATAAATAGATAGATTAAAGTAGAACAAATATAGATAAAAAGTAAAAAAAAATTCAGATAATGAATAAATGTATAAATTGATAAAGAAAATAATGAAATACAAAAAGAATTAATGAAAAGAAATAAAGCAAAATAAAGAATAAAACTAATTAATGGATAAAGTAAATCAATACGTAATAAATAAATGAACAAATAAACAAATAATAAGTAAATAAACAAGTTAATATAAACAAGATTGTTGAGGGCTGAACTCCGGGACAAGTTGACGAAAATTGGCGGCACACTAGGCTAGCATGCTATCTGCTTTTGCTACTTCGTTTGAGTAGAAACGGTTACAACATTCTAGACTTCCGTAAGAACATCTCAACAATTTTGTGTCTAACATTCGTATTCTAGATTTAACTTCTCTTAGTTCGTCATTCAGATTCTCAAGAGTAATTTGACATTTAGAAATCCGAAAAACAAACGATCGTCACCGAAGTCGTTTCTACTCAAACGAAGCAGCAAAAGCAAGTAGCATGCTAGCGAGAACTGACTAGTGTGCCGCCGCCTGAAGGAA
>NC_134785.1:49192555-49195055 GCF_046742065.1 Oratosquilla oratoria | reverse complement strand
AAAAACCCAGATGTATATACCGCCATTAAGAAGTATAAAGAAATAGACAAAATATCAGAAAAGGAATTTTCGATATTTAATCACAATAATACCCAAATTGACCCCGAATTAAATTTTTACTCAAAATTATCAAAAGACAGCGATTACTATAGTGATACACAATTTGACACGGTATTTCGTGATATTGATGGTTTCACACTAATTCACATCAATGCAAGGAGCCTAAACGCCAATTATCAGAAAATTGACTGTTATCTCAAGTTACTCAATAAAAGCTTTGACGTTATAGTGATAAGCGAAACATGGATTGACCCAGGATGTCTAGTAAACTTCTTACAAGACTATACTCCTTACAGTGCTAATAGACAGATCCAAAAAGGCGGCGGAGTCTCTATCTTCATAAAAAAATCAATTTCATGCAAACTAATAAATCAATCCACTAATTCGTATGAAAACCTATTTGATTGCGTAGCTGTTGAGATTTTCAGTAAAACTAAAAAGAATACCGTCATAACAAGTATTTACAGAAAGCCAGGCACAAACATCAATGAGTTCACAAATATGCTTGAAGAAATCATAACTCCATTTAGAAATAAAAATCTATATCTCTGTGGTGACTTCAACATAGATTTACTTAAGTATGAGACTCATGAACAAACAAGACACTTTACAGATATGATTTTCTCTTTAGGTATATATCCTTTGATAAATAAACCAACCCGAATAACAAATACAAGTGAAACATTGATAGATAACATTTTCACCAATATTGTAAACTCCGAGATTCATAGTGGTATCTTAATAAGTGATATAAGTGACCATCTACCGGTATTCACTATCAGTCCAAAAGAAATGCACTGCATAACAAAACCCAGAATTGTACTTAAACGTAAAATTGACGAAAAAGATATTGCAAAATTAAATCAATGCTTAAAAGAAGAAAATTGGGATCAGGTTTACGAGTCAGAAAATGCCAATCTATCATATAACGAATTTGTAAGCATTATCATGAGTAATGTAAACAAATGCTGCCCAGAGAGAGAAGTAGAAATAAAACCACGTAACGTGAACTCAAAACCATGGTTTACAAACGGTCTTAAGAACGCGTGTCGAAAGAAAAACCAACTTTACAAGAAATCAATTCAAAGCAAGTCCTTGACAGACGAAAACAAATACAAAGTGTACAAAAACAAACTTACAACAATTTTACGCAACTGTGAAAAAAAATACTATGACACACTGCTTGAAGGTTATAAAGGTAATATAAAAAAGACATGGGAAGTAATAAACAACTTAACTAGGCACAAAATTAATAACACCAATGAATTCATAGACATTATTAAAAAAGGAAAAACTAAAAAAGAAGTGGCAAACGAATTTAATGAATTTTTCTCCCATGTAGGACTTAACCTCGCGAAACAAATAAAGACAACACATCAAACTTACGAGACATTTTTGAAACACCGAATAAATAACACTATGTTTTTAAAACCCGTCACGGAAAACGAACTTATGAACACAGTAAAATCAATGCAGAACAAGAAATCACTCGATTGCACAGGAATCAATATGAACCTCATAAAACAAATTATGCCTATCATCAAAGATCATTTTCTGACAATATGCAATAAATCATTTGAACAAGGGATATTTCCAGATGCAATGAAAATAGCAAAAGTAATACCGATATTCAAATCAGCCGACAAATCAAGTTATAATAACTATAGACCAATTTCACTATTACCACAGTTTTCCAAAATTCTTGAAAAGTTATTCACAATTCGCCTTGACTCATTTCTAAAAAAAAATGACGTCATTTACCATAGTCAATATGGATTTCAACGAAATCTTTCAACGTCTACAGCAGTAATGGAATTAATTGAAGAGATAACTAACAATATAGAACAAAAGAAAAAGACAGCCGGCATATTTATTGATCTTAAAAAGGCATTTGACACAGTAAATCATGAAATCCTAATTCGAAAGGCCGAATACTATGGGCTAAGAGGTAAAGTTAATGACTGGTTAAAAAGTTATCTAAAAAACAGGAAACAATATGTGGCCATTGAGGAAGAAAGATCACACATTCTACCAGTTACATGCGGAGTACCTCAAGGTTCAGTTCTAGGACCCAAACTATTCTTACTATACATTAATGACATTACAAATGTATCCAACCTTATGAAATTTATACTGTTCGCCGACGATACCACCATTCTATGCTCCGATACAAATTCCGACAAACTGATCAAGACAATTAATGAAGGATTATGTCAACTATCCAACTGGTTTTCAGCCAATAAGCTATCCTTAAACGTATCAAAAACTAACTACCTGCTTTTCTACAAAAATAATGAAAGTACTAAGCCGATCAAAATAAACAACGAAATTATTGAAAAAGCGTCCGTCAGTAAATTTCTAGGCGTGTATTTAGACGATCAACTTAATTGGAAACATCATATAAATCACGTGATAAATAAGATATCCAAAACTTTAGGAA
>NC_134785.1:49167555-49182555 GCF_046742065.1 Oratosquilla oratoria | reverse complement strand
AGGTCCACAAGTTAATATCGATAAAACTGAAGTCTCTTATCATTAGCGCGTCACGATAGCAAAAACCCAGATATCTTTATAGACAAGTTATCAGCAGCCAAAGATAATGTCTATATCATTCCTATTTCTTTTCTATTTATTCTTCAGTTATTCTGCTTTTCTTCTGTATTTCGTTTGTTTTTCCGATTTTCTTTTTCGTCTTCTTGTCTTTTATCATTATCATGATCTTCTTCCTCATTTTACTTCCTCTTTCTCTTTCTTTTTCTTCCTCTTCTTGTATTTCTCCTCAGTTTCTGTCTCTCTATCTATTATCATTCATTTTCTGTTCATTTCCTTCCACCATATTTTCATTTTCTCTCGTTATATGTCAATTCATTATTATTTACTATTTACCTGTTTATTATTTTAACTATACCATTTATTTATGTATTTTATTTGTTATTTACATTATTATAGTTTTTATTTATTCATTTACTATTATTATTATGATTTTTTTCGCATCCGACCTAGATATGGACCAAAAGGTCTCCTGTCGGCATGCTCCGCCTTTGTGATCCTTTGTAATCCTTTGTCTTCCTGAATGGAAGTTTGGATAACTACTATATATATAGTCCTTTGATTGAAAAATACAAATTTCATGTCCTTTGTCATTCTTGGTTTTCACAGGACAATTTCATTCCTTTGTGTGTCTTTGTGAGAAGAAGGCGATCGATCACTTAATGTATAACTTTGAAACACTCAACAGTATTATTCTGGCTGCCGTCAGGCGATTTTAATCAGCTGATGCCAAACTACAGTGGTCAAAAGATAAACTCATCAAACAGATGATAAGGTATCGTCTTTATCAGAACCAATTCTCTTTACCCCTTTCGTTCTGTTATTACCTTCTTAATCACACATCTCTTGAATTATTTTCGTTTTTTTTTTCTTTTCAATCAGTGAATGAACATCTCATATTTATTCGTTCAAAGCTCGCATCCTTCTATTCAGAAGACAAAATGGCGTCTTGTCAGACATGAGGTGTTAGAATTTTATTTAACAAAAGTCTCGGCGCGATGTGCCGAGAAATCTTTTCAGGACCGAATGTCTTCTTCAGTGCCGCCTTTGCCTCCGGGATGAAGAATCCTTTGCCCCTTCCCATGTTTTCGTTCGGTTTCCAAACAGAGTGTTCTTAGCCCGCTTCTTCTGCGCGGACAAATACGAAATTTTGTGACCCGAACTGATAAATAGATGAATAACCAAAACTTTCGTTTTCTTCGCCTCCAAACCCACTCGAAAATAAATTCTATCTATGCAGTAGATTATGATAATATGAATGCACGTGTGTGTGTGTGTGTGTGTGTGTGTGTGTGTGTGTGTGTGTGTGTGTGTGTGTGTGTGTGTGTGTGTGTGTGTGTGTTTATAATTCACCATGGTATTTGGATCACGTGTTGGACTCGTGAACGACAGCTAATACCCCCCGGAAGAGAGCTCAGAGCTCATATATGACCGATCTATAAGTAATGCTGACCTCACACACACACACACACACACACACACAAACTCCCCACCCACGAGAGTTGGAGTAACGATTGACAGCGCAGCGATACTGAAGTTATTTCAGCCCTGGGCGGGATTCGAACTCGGACCGCCGTAATGGTGACCGCGATCACTACCACTGCGCCATCGAGTTGTGTGTGTGTGTGTGTTTGTAACAAAGAACAAAGATCTGTTCAAATGAACAAAAGTGAGGACAGCACCGCATAAGAAAGAGAATTATGTCACGTAGTGAAAGGTAAAGAAGACAGAGACGACATGACACCACTGAACATCGAGGGACCGGCTACCACTGACATGACGACAATCATCTTCGAGGGGCCGGCTTCCAGCGACAAGATACTCAATTTCTAGGGAACGGCTTCTAGCGACATAATGTCACTCAATTTTGAGGGGCCGGCTTCCAGCAACATGACCTTCAATATCTAGGGAACGGCTTCTAGCGACATAAAGTCACACAATTTTGAGGGGCCGGCTTCCAGCGACAAGATACTCAATTTCTAGGGAACGGCTTCTAGCGACATAATGTCACTCAATTTTGAGGGACCGGCTTCCAGCAACATGACACCACCGGGAAATATTCCATGTAGACTACCGATCCATCCTTACTGTCTATCAGAGATTACACAGGTAAGTTTATATAAATAGATATATCATTCAGTGATAACAAACATGCCATTAGTATAGGGTTACTCTATCTTATCTTTCGTCTATTTGTGACAACTTCCCAGGTAAACACCAGACTCATCCCATCGTCTCCACGAAAACAAAATTTCTTTGTCTTGAGCGGATATCTTTCATCAATCAGAATGCAAGAAAAAAATATTCTTTACACTTATCAAAGAAATATCGACAAACGGAAATGAATGAATATTTGGTGAAAAATCGTAATGTTTTCCTGCAGATTGTTGGCGGAATCAATACCGAATACTCCGGGAAAATAATTATTTATACAAATAAGATATACGTACACACACACACACACACACATAGGAGCATGCACATGCAAGCATACACAGTATATGTGTAAACATGGATAGGTTGGACGAAATGTATGCTGTTTTTATACCAATACGAAAAGAAAAATGATGAAAAATTACCATCCTAACGTTTCACACTTTGGTATTCTCTTCCTAAAATAGTCATGTAAGAAACCAGCAGTACAATAGAAGAAAATGTAAAAGAGGAAAAAAATAAAATACGTATGTGTGTGTGTGTATACATACATATATATATATATATATATATATACACACACATTATATATATAATATATATATATATATGATAATCATAATAATAATGAAAATTATCATTTTGATAGCAACGACGAAGACGATGACGATGACGATGACGATGATGATGATGATGACAATAAAATTATCAATATTTATAATGGTGGTAAAGAAATGATAAAATAATGATACTAATAATAATTATAACAATAATAATAGTAATGATAATGAGAGCAATAACAATAATAACAACAATTATATTAATAACAGAAATCACAATAACAGTATTAATATTAAGTTCTCTGCACGAGGGATGGTGATGGCGATAGGAATGAGACTGGACTAAGCACAAGAAAAAGGTGGTGAGGAGCCTACGCCAGGAGGCGCTGAGTAGCTGCGGCCGAAGCCGTCACCTTTGCCCTATGCGCTTGCACTGTTGTGGTAGGTAAGCAACAGTCACTGCTGGGAATCGGAGAGGAGTGCGGGATTCGAACCCGGAACTAAGAGAAGGCGAGACTCGAAGGCGCGTTTCTGGTTACCAGAAAATACGTATAGGACCAGAAAGAGTATCAGATTTCCCCTATTAATGCTCCGTCGATATAAACACGCGTTCACTTCCCTGTGGAAAATAAGAAGACATTTTCTTTTTTCGCAAACAAGACACCAAAGGAGAAAGGAGAAAGACTTCCTGATTCTCTTTGAACACGATCCACGTGGTGCAACGGTGAAGTAACCGTGTTGGTCTCCTACTCCCCTAGTTCCAGGTTCAAGTCCCGCACTCCTTTACGAATATCAGTATCGACTGTTAGTTCTCTGTATCAGCGCATCATAGGGTCATGCCTTCGGTTGCTGCTATTAAGCGTCTCATGTCGTAGGTTCCTTATCTTCTTCACCATGAGACAGACCAATGAAGAAGATTCTTGAAGGCGCTCGGAAGGAACGAAGAAAAATTTGGGGAAGAGAAGGAAGCAGAGAGGAAGAAGGACCTGGAGGAAGGCTTTTCAAAGAACCTGCGGGAATACGCCAAAAGCAGAGAGGGTAATTGAACTATCCATTTAACCGTGTCTAAACTATCTTTTGATAAACTGCCGCTATTGAGTTCTAGTCTGTTACACACACACACACACACACACAATGTATATATATATATATATATATATATATATATATATATATATATATATATATATATATATATATATATATATATATATATATGGATAAGTATTTTAGACAAATTATTTGGATGATGGAGAACATACAGGGGAAGGCTCGGAAACCCTATGCACTCTAAAGTTCTACGCGAACGAAACGTTAGAGTGCATAGGGTCCGAGCCTTCCCCTGTGTTTATGTTCTCCATCATCCAAAAAATGTATAAATATATATATATATATATATATATATATATATATAATTCAATTAGCCATACTGAGTCCACTGCTGAACAAAGGCCTCTTTCATGCATTCTATGACTCTCATTGCACGCTTCCCATCTCGCGTCGTCCACTCAGTATCACACTTATTCTATCGCTCATTGGTTGTTTGCGCTAACTTACCTGCCCAATTCCACTTCCTCTCTTATAGCACCTCCACAATATCTTTCACTCCAGTCTGCTCTCAGCTCTCTCACCCAACTTGCTCTCTTTCGGTCACTCGGCGTTATTCTCACCATTGTTCTCTTCGTTCTCTTTTATGAACTCCTTAGTTTTGTCTCCATCGTCTTTGTCAATTTCCAAGACTCACATCCATAGATTATTGTTGACAGTACATTGGTTGTAAACTTTCCGCTTCAAAGGTAGATAGCCTCTCATAATCTTCGTATATTTATCAAACATGTTCTAACCAAATGTAATACGCCTTTTTATTTCATTATCATGGTCATTAGTCACTTTCACCATCTGACCTGAGTAATTATACTCTTCAACTTTTTCAAGACTCTCATCATTGATTATAATCTCTTTACTTTGAGTTTTCGTGTTGAACATTACTTTAGTTTTTACCTTTCCGATTAGTTTCCTCTATTTCATCCATGTTTCTCTTTCTTTTCTCTGATCTCTTCCTTTTGTTGATATGTTTGTTTAGTTCTACTCCCTCTATTTCGTCTGTCCTGCATAGTCTTTCTTCTTTTGATTAAATCATTTGTAGCTTTGGACGTCGTCTGTCCTGCATAGTCTTTCTTCTTTTGATTAAATCATTTGTAGCTTTGGACGTCGTCTGTCCTGCATAGTCTTTCTTCTTTTAATTAAATCATTTGTAGCTTTGGAGTATTAGTTTTTCCTGATGCTTTTTGTACTTCACATTTTCTCTGACGATTCCTTAATGATATTCACCAAATTGAAATTCATACCTTTGACGGTGTCCTCGTTCGTTTTTAGAGCTTCAAATTTGTTTTTAATTCCTTCTTGTTATCCTTAACCTTTGCAAAGCTTATTTTCTTTTTCAAAACCAATTTATTTCTCTCGGGTCTGAAACTGAATATATGTGTATCCTACCATTATATGGTCACTACCTATGTTTACTTTATTTATAACAGTAACATTGCTAACGCTCTTGCTCTCATCTCCTAATATACAGTCTATTTCGTTTTTTTGATGTTCCATTTGGACTTCTTAAGGTCCATGTACGACCTACACGCTTTTGTAAGAAAGTGGTCATTGTTCTCATGTTGCAGTCGTCTGCAAAACTGACCAACATCTCGCCTCTGTCATTTCTCTCAACCAATCCAAACTACCCAATGCACGACTCATCTCCCATCCTCCTCATTTTAGCATTAAAGTCGCCTATTACCAACGAGTATCTAATTTTTTCTTTATCCATTACCCGACTTAAATCATAATAGAAGGACTCAATTTCATCGTTTGAGCTATGTGAAACTGGTGCATAAACCTGAATCATTTTATCACAATCCAAGCTATCCTGTCTGATAAACTATTGCCTTTCAATACGTTACCAGTAACCTCTCGTTACTCAAGAATCCTGTTCCACTGGATCTTTCCTTTTCCTCACCTCTATACGAGAACATATATAAATACATACATATATATATATATATATATATATATATATATATATATATATATATATATATATATATATATATATATATAGATGAGTGTGTGTGCGCATATTTATAATGCTTTTGTGTGTTTATGTACCAAGTCTTCCGTCAACCCTCACTTGTCTGGTTCACTGCAACATAAACCTCCTCCTCCTCTTCTTCCTCCTCCTCCTCCTCATCCTCTTCCTTGTTTAACGAGCCAATGTCTGGCTTATCCCTTCCAATGGTTGAAGCGGGCGATATTGTACAACACCGCATTCAGAGCTCGACCAGCCGCTTCGAGGGCGACCTGTTGAACATGGCAACCCTCGAGGACCAAGGACGACCTCTCCTGCGTCAGTGTCGAGGATCTTTCCTCAGCTGAATAAAATTTCCAGGCGTTAGCCAGAATGAAAAATGTCATGTGTTTCATGTTGGCCTCAGAGATCACCAAGTAAAGGGTGATGATGATTAGAGAGAGAGAGAAACAGAGAGAGACAGACAGAGAGACAGAGGGAGAGAGAGAGAGACAGAGGGAGAGAGAGAGACAGAGAAAGATGGAGACAGACAGACAGAGAAAGAGACAGACAGACAGAGAGAGAAAGAGACAGACAGACAGAGAGAGAAAGAGACAGACAGACAGAGAGAGAAAGAGACAGACAGACAGAGAGAGAAAGAGACAGGGAGAGAGAGACAGAGAAAGATCAAACACAGAGAAAGATGGAGACAGAGAGAGAGATAGAGAGAGAAAAACAAAGAAAACGGACATTTCACTTATCTCTCCCCACCCCCCTCGACCTCCATCACACCTTTTATGGGTCGTAAATCTACTTTCCCCCCTTCCCCCCTATTCCCCCTTCCCCCCTCTAACGTCATTATCACCTCCTCCACCACCACCCAGTGCCCGGGAGTAATCAAAATATGATAGTCTTTCGGCCAGCTGGCCTCTCCCTTGATGACGTCATTGTCCCTACAACAACAACAACATAACAACAACAACAACAACAACAACAAGAACAGTGGTTCCAGGTCCAAAAGTTGCAGACAGTGCCCTCCTTCCCCCCACCTCCCTCCCCTCATCACCCTCCACGTACATTCACAAATCAAGCTCTTGTGGTGGAACGTATTTGGAGGATGACAATGTGAGAGGTGGGGTGGAGGGGGGGAGTTACTAGTTTGGGGGGCATACGGGGGTACCTAACTTCTCTCTCTTCATGGGGGGGCAAACTCGAAGGGCACGCTGCCCCCCCCCCACAATGGCACTAACTTTGATGCCAAATGCAAACTCGGTGCCGGCACTACATTGGCGTATGAGGTCGAGGTGAGAAGAGAGGTCAAATAAGGTCAACTAAGGTCACAGAAATACAGGAAGAGAGATAGAGAGAATGAGATAGAGATAGAGAGAGAGAGAGAGAGAGAGAGAGTGTGTGTGAAGAGAGAGAATGATAGAGAGGGAGCTAGATAGAGTGTGTGTGTGCGTGTGTGTGTGTGTGTGTGTATGTGTGTGTGTGTGTGTGTGTGTGTGTGTGTGTAAGAGAGAGAGAGAGAGAGAGAGAGAGAGAGATCGCTATTGTGGCAGACAACTGATTGGGGATATAAGTCAAGCTGGTGCTGAAATCAGGGCAGCTGGTGCAAACAGACGGCTCAGGAAGAAATACATTTACTTTATAAGTGAGACAGGTGGCTGAAAGAAAGACGGACAGCTGGTACAATTAAGGTAGACTTCACGACGACAGAACCATCTGGAGAGGGCGCGACGGGTCCAGACCTGGTCACCAGATTTCAGCTGGTTCAGACATAGACACAATTGGCTCTGAAGGAAGACCAGCTGTTTTCATTACAGCTGATCTGTATCAAGAAGGCTCTGACCAGCTTTGGCGTCGTGTTTGCCAGCTGGTGGGCGTCTTCGGCGCCAAAGGAACTTCCTTAAAGAGAATCAAACCAACTGGCGCCAACGACGAGATTGTGATCACGTGATCAGTTACTAGAATCTTCTATGCATCGTTATTGGCTACTGGTTCTCGTCAGGGACTAGAAATCATGTGGACCCTGGTTCGAGTCCCTCACAGGGTAGCTAACACAAGCAGAATTATAATATTATATATATATATATACATATATATATATATATTATATATATATATATATATACTGTATATGAATATATATATATACATATATATATATATATATATATATATATATATATATATATTATAATTGTGCATGTGTTAATATGAGGAACATATTTGCTATTTCTCTACATTATAATTATCTATTGTGGTTACCTTGCATCTGTAGAACACATGTCTCCAATGTTTTTATTGCATATAAGTGTATATATGTATATATGTGTATATATATATATATATATATATACATATACATAATATATATATATATATATAATATATATATATATATATATATGTATACATGCACATACATATTAACACATACTGCAGCACTTGCTCGCTTGAATGAAATTTCTTGTGAAAGGAAGAGAGATAAAAAAATGTATATATGAAAAATTCCGAGACCAATTCTATATTGAGACAACTAATCTCTTCGCTCGAATGGCAGCCTTTGTACATTTTATTCTGGCGAAAGCCACACGACTTTATGTGATTGAATGAAGCGAAAAAGTCTGCCAGAACTTTTCGTCCTGATTGTACAGTCGGGGACATAAGTTCATCGACCTTTTCTCGTTAATAAAACCTTTACTTTCATTTCGTTCATTTACGTCACGTTTCGTTAATCTTCGTCTCCTCCAATGGGAATAACCCTTCACTTGAACGAAACATTCTGGAACAAGGAAATGTGATCGATGTGGACTGACAGAGGTAGACTGTGAGAAACTGGCAGATGGTTCAGGCTATACGTCTAAACAGATGGTATAAGATGACAGTCCAGCTGGTTCTGAAACGGTAGACCAGCTTCTAGAGCCACGTCGAGCCAAAGGGAAAGCTGGTAGACGACATCACGACAGATGGCTTGGGAAGACTGAAAAAAGATGGCTCAGGACAGACAGCTAGAATCACAGAGGCTCTGGAACAGGTGGTTCCGGCTGGGCAGGAAAGCTGGTGCAGATTTGAGGGAGCCAGATGGTTCAAGCGGACAAACAAAGAGCGTAGGAGGTGATTAATCCGGTCTTCAATGCCCACCATTGTAAGGCAGCAATTAGTCCAAATAGTTTTTCCTTTTCGATAGTCAAAGGGAAATCCAGGCCATTACCTTAGGCTATACTTGCCTTGATATTGCCTTGTTTGGCTCCGATTTGCCTTCCTCGCGACTTACCTTAATTTGCCTTGGACTTGCCTTGAATTACCTTGATTTTGCCATGTTCTATTTTACGTGGCCTTATGTTACCCTATACTTCCCTACGTTGTCCTATTTTAACCACTGTCCTAAATTGTCCTATTCTTGCCTTGACACTCTCCCCTTGCCTTGAAAGAGTTACCTAGACTCCACCTTGTCCTCATCTGTCGTACCTTATCTCGCGTTGCTTTGTCTTGTCTTGTCTTGTCGTATAGCGACACGCGCCATGACATCGAACATGCACGAACTGACAATCAGAAGTTTTACGTTTTCTCTGTGTGTGTGTGTGTGTGTGTGTGTGTGTGTGTGTGTGTGTGTGTGTGTGTGTGTGTGTGTGTGTGTGTGTGTGTGTGTGCATGTGTTCGTGCGCGTGTACATACACCTACATACATTTAAAGATATATCATCTAGCTGTCTGTCTGTCAGACACATGTGAGGTCACAGACGCGTGTCTATGTTACGTAACGAAACCTCAGGAGTGACGTCACATGAATGCTATGACGTCATAAACAAATGACGTCATTCGCCCTTTCTGATTAATGTCACGTCTACTTGATCACATCCTGCCACGCCTGTCGGTTCAGACAGGCAGAGAGATAGACTGACAGACAAATTAAATGGTAAGTAGACGGATTGACTATCAGACGCACTGACAGGCGTACGGACAGACAGACAGACAGGCAAACGGACAGTCAAGTAGAAAGTGTTACAAACCTAATGTGTACATGTATTTATAATATATATATATATATATTCATAATATATTATTATATAATATATATATGTTTATATATATATATATATATATATTATGTGTGTGTGTGTGTGTGTGTGTGTGTGTGTGTGTGTGTGTGTATAAAAAAGGAATGCAAGTGCGGATTTTATTCTATTTATGTATTTAACTTATTTTATTATTATTATTATTATTATTATTATTATTTTTTTTTTTTTTTTGTCGAAGTGCTTCTGACAGGTCCTGCTCCTTCTGATGCCAGGTCCTCCTTGACCCCGGGGACGCCCTCGCCTCTTACTCCGACGAAGAGTCCCCCAAACGACAACCTACTTTGCGACTTGGCCCTTCCCCTTTTGTGTCCTCAGAGAGAGTCATTTCTGCTGATCGCCTCTCTCTCTCTCTCTATCTCTCTGTATCTCTCTCTCTCTTGAGAGCCTTCCGCCATATAAAGAGGAGAAAAAAGCTCTCTTTCTCCCTCACAGATGTCGCCCTCCAGCCAATCAAGAAGGGCCGAAAAATCTCATTCCCATCCCTCTTCGCCGAAAATGTCATCAGGTGGACATCAAGCGTGAGAAAGACGAGAAAAGTTGAGGGAGAGAGGGAGACAGAGGGAGACAGAGGGAGAGAGAGGGAGAGAGAAGGGAGGGGGGAGAGGGAGAGAGAAGGGAGGGGGAGAGAGAGAGAGGGAGAGGGAGAGAGAGGGAGGGGGGAGAGGGAGAGAGAGGGGAGGGGGAGAGAGAAGGGAGGGGGAGAGGGAGAGAGAGGGGAGGGGGAGAGAGAGGAGGGAGAGGGGGAGGGGAGGGAGAGACAGAGAGGGAGAGTGGGAGAAGAGAGAGGGGTAGAGAGAAAGGGGGAGAGAAGGAGAGAGAGAGAGAGAGAGAGAGAGAGAGAGAGAGAGAGAGAGAGAGAGAGAGAGAGAGAGAGAGAGAAAGAGAGAGAGAGAAAGAGAGAGAGAGTCGTCCTCCAGGCTGTCTTTGAGGACGATCTGGGCCGGACGATGATGTAACGTAAAACATGTGTGCTTCCAAATGAAGAGGTATTGGAGGAGGAGGAGGAGGAGGAAGGATTGTAAGAAGAAGAAAAGGAGGAGAGGAGGAGAAGAGGAGAGGAGTATGGGGAGAACAAGAAAGAGATAATGAGGATGTGGAAGAGAAGGGAAGGAGGAGGAGGAAGAGAAGAGGAGGAGGAGGAAGGAGAGGAAGGGTTGAAAGAAGAAAAGGAGGAGAGGAGTATGGGGAGAAGAAGAAAGAGATAAAGAGGATGAAAAGGAGGAGGAGGAAGAGAAGGAGGAGGAAGAGAAGAAGGAGGAGGAGGAGAACAGTAGAAAGGAGAAAAGGAGGAGGAGGGGAGGAAGAGAAAGATGGAAAGGAGGAAGAGCAATAGGAAAAGGAAAAGGAGAAAAGGAAGAGGAAGAGGGGGAGGAGGAGCAAGAGAAGAAGGAAAAAGAGAAAAGGGAAAAGGAGGAGGAGGAGGAGGAGAGAGGAGGAGAAGGAGGCTAGAGGAGGAGGAGAGAGAGGAGAAAGAGGAAAAGAAGGAAAAGGCGAGAAAGAGGTCAAGAAGGAAAAAGAGAAAAGAAGGAGAAAGAGGAGGTAAGGACAGTGGGAAGGAGGTAAGGACTGTAAGGAAGAAAGTATTGACCGTGGGAAGGAGGTAAGGGCTGTGGGAAGGAGGTAAGGAACGTGGGAAGGAGGCAAGGAACGTGGGAAGGAGGCAAGGAACGTGGGAAGGAGGCAAGGAACGTGGGAAGGAGGCAAGGAACGTGGGAAGGAGGCAAGGAACGTGGGAAGGAGGCAAGGACTGTGAGGAAGGACTGTGAGGAAGGAGGTAAGGACTCTGGAAAGGAGGTAAGGACCTTGAAAAGGAGGTAAGGACTGTGGGAAGGAGGTAAAGACTGTGGAAGATGTCAAAGGCGCAGAAATTAAGGAGTCAAGGAGCATAAGGATGATGTACATGACATTGAGGACTCCCCCCCCTTCCCCCCAAAAATGGGGGGAAGGGTGGAGTCTGTTGGGGTGGGGGGTGGGGGGGGAGGGGAGCACGTCCCCTACAGCTGCCCTCATCCCTTCTGCTCCTTTGCATGCACCCTGTGACTTCCAAAAAGGACCATGAATATCGGTGACGGTGATGGTGATGATGATGATGATGATGATGGTGATAATGGTGGTGGTGGTGATGGTGGTGGTGATGGTGGTGGTGGTGATGGTGGTGGTGATGGTGGTGATGGTGGTGATGGTGATGGTGGTGATGGTGATGATGATGATTATTAATGTTATCATTATAAAAAATAATATCACTATTATTAGTAGTATTATCATTATCACAACTAATACTATTATAATTGTAATTATCATTATTATAATTATCATTATTCTTGTGATTATTATCATTATTACTGTTACTGTTATCATCACTACTGTTAGCGTTATTATTGTTATTCTGTCACCAGTACAACTTATGTAACTGATATATGACCATACCTGCATGTCAGAAAAACAGGAAAAATTATTCTCTATGTATTATGTATGTGTGTGTGTGTGTGTGTGTGTGTGTGTGTGTGTGTGTGTGTGTGTGTGTGTGTGTGTGTGTGTGTGTGTGTGTGTGTGTGTGTGTGTGTGTGTGTGTGTGTGTGCGTGTGCGCGCGCGCGCAAGCAAAAAGTCCCTAAACTACAAAACAACGTCCGCACTCTACGATACTAATCCTCCTGCAGGAACATGAAAACACACAAGGTATCATTACGCTTTCCCCATCTCCATAAAAACCTCGCGATAAAGTTTACAACCGCAAGAGATACAAAAACCGCTGCGGGGGCCGTGGCGGGGGAGCGACTAGGTGATGTAGCAGTACCATGAACTAAAAAGTCTCCGTAAATCCCGCGTTTTGAGCCGCGTCAGGGCCGGAACGATCCGTTTCTTTGATTTACTGACCTATCCTCGAGGGTCACTACGCTGCCTAATTGTGGAGGATGACCTTTGGAATTGGGGTATTTCGAGTGTGACGTTTGGAATTGGGGTGTTTTGATCCCATGAAACGTCTGAATGGACAAGGAATTGGATATCAAAGGTCTGTTTCATTTTCCCTCCTTCCACCACCTAACAATGTATACTTTGTTTTTAAGTCTTTACCCATGTAGTTATGAGTGTGTGTATGCATGCATGTACATATGTATGTACGCATGAATATATGTACGTACAGTATATATGTATGTGTGTATGCAAGTATATATTAAATCATATATGTATGTATGTGTGTATGCAAGTATATATTAAATAATATATGTATGTATGTGTGTTTGTATGTAAGAATGAATTTATGGAATTATGGAGTTATATATGTTTATATATATGCAAGTATGTATTTAAAATGTATGTGTGTATGTCTATATATATGAATGGAATTCTCTTGTGTTTCTACCTACTTCCAAGTTAGATATATCATTTGAGAGCTTGGGGTCATTATATTTCATACTGTTAGTATATTCCCCATCTTAACGTAATCAATGCATTCTAACACCTTGAGAGAGAGAGAGAGAGAGAGAGAGAGAGAGAGAGAGAGAGAGAGAGAGAGAGAGAGAGAGAGAGAGAGAGAGAGAGAGAGAGAGAGAGGCACACACACGCAAAGAGAGAGACAGAGAGAGAGAGAGAGAGAGAGACGCACACACACGCATAGAGACAGACAGACAGACAGACACACACACATACACACACAAAGACAGAGAGAAAGAGAAAGAGAGGAGACAGACAGACAGACACGCACACACACGCATAGAGACAGACAGACACACACATACACACACAAAGACAGAGAGAAAGAGAAAGAGGAGACAGACAAACAGACAGACACGCACACACACGCAGAGAGAGAGAGAGAGAGAGAGAGAGAGAGAGAGAGAGAGAGAGACTTCAACCATTCCATGTCAGGAGGTGCTTATCCTTCGACAAGACCATTAAAGTGGAGACTGTAGACGACTCCCTTTAGCTCTTTTCAGACATTAGCTCGCTGCTGCACATTCGCATAAAGTCGATGGCTGAATCCATCAACAGAGAGTAACGACTCTGCCCGCTACCAAACAAGAGTTGCAGAAACTACTCTGGTCGTAGAAAGCATAAAGAAGGTACGGGCTATAGTGAGGAGCCTACGCCAGGAGGCACTGAGTAACTGCGGCCGAAGCCGTCACCTGTGCCTTATGTACTATATGCGCTTGGACTGTTGGGAAGGTAATTAACAACCAATGCTAGGAATCGGAGAGTGCGGGATTCGAACCCGTAACCAGGCGAGTGGGAGACCAGCACGCTTCCGATTAGGCCATTAGAGCACATCAGTAGGCGGGTCAATAGATAATACATAGATAAATAGAGATACGCGTAGAGAGAGTTGTGTGTGTGTGTGTGAGACAGAGAGAGAGAGAGAGAGAGAGAGAGAGAGAGAGAGAGAGAGAGAGAGAGAGAGAGAGAGGGGGGGGAAAGATTGTGTATGTGTGCGTATGCGTGTGTGCGTATGCGTGTAAGCGTATGCGTGTGTGCATGCATGTGCGTGCCTGCATGCGTGTCAGCGTGTGTTCATGCCGAGTGTTCATAAATATTATTCCAAGAATCAAATGTCCTCCATCAAACATCTATTAACTAATGCGACCAGACTATTCTAGGAAAAGAAAAAGTAAGAAAAAAAAATCTTATCGATTAACAACAACAAACCGACCTACGAAGGTATGACAAATTTTCGAATTTTTTTAAAGGCAAACTCGCACACAAAACCAATGTGAATTGAACCATCAAAGACAAGTGAGTTTTTCACTGCACAGTGGACTATCACTCACTTTAAGATTAATCTAACTAAATATAGTGGCTCCAGTTTATGCACTAAACTCACCCGATTCTAAGTGAACTTACTATAATATCACAACGATAATTGTAATCGAAAATTATATTGTTCCTGATTATCTTTATCTTTTGTTCTTTTCCGTGGTAAACGCGCTTTAGCATGGCTCAGAATTTTGGATTACAATACCACAGAATAATGAAAGTGCATCGATCTAGATGCAGGAAGAGAAAGACTGTCTTCTGGGCTTTCGTGTATTTCGAGAACGCGTATGACTATGTTCGTAATGACGCGTTATGGAATAGAGTTGAATGGAACAGAGGG
>NC_134785.1:49157555-49160055 GCF_046742065.1 Oratosquilla oratoria | reverse complement strand
ATGTCCCTAGATTACGATGTCGCCAAGTTACGATGTCGCTAGATTACGATGTCGCTAGATTACGATGTCGCCAAATTACGATGTCGCCATATTACGTCGCTAGATTACGATGTCGCCAAATTACGATATCGCTAGATTACGATGTCGCTAAATTACGATGTCGCTAAATTACGATGTCGCCAAATTACGTCATCAAATTACAATGTCGCCAAATTACGATGTGACCAAATTACGATATCGCCAATTTACGTCACCAAATTACGATATCGCTAGATTACGATGTCGCCAATTTACGATGTCACCAAATTACGATATCGCCAATTTACGTCACCAAATTACGATATCGCTAGATTACGATGTCGCCAAATTACGTCATCAAATTACGATATCGCTAGATTACGATGTCGCCAAATTACGATGTCGCTATATTGCGATATCGCCAAATTACGATGTCGCTACATTACGATATCGCCAAATTACGATGTTCGATATCGTCAAATTTCGACATCGCTAAGGTACGATGTCGTGAAATTTCGATATCGCCAATTTACAGTATCGTTGAATTACGACATCGCTAAATAGATTTTAATCCCGGCGACTGCCAAACGTTTTCATTCAGCTGAAGAATATTTGCCCGACGACTGTGTTACACACACACACACACACACACACACACACACACACACACACACACACACACACCAAAAAACTCTCTTTCTCTCTCTCTGTCTATCTCTTTCTCTCTCTCTCTCCCTCCTCTCTCACGCTGTAAGCATTACAAAGACGTCTGTCTGATATGATGCTGACGTGAAAGAAGGCGAGGGTGAGAGAGAGAGAGAGGAGGAGGGAGAGAGACAACGTGGGGGGAGGGGGGAGGTGTTCACAAGACGACGCCAGAGAGAAAGAGAGAAAAAGAGAGCAAAGAAGAAACAACGGGTAACCGCCCCAGGGCTTAGGGCGAAACCCTGAGGCTTGCAAACCCTGATCACCAGGCTTCCCAACTTGAGTCAACTTTCTGAGCCTCCCTCCCCCCTCTCACCCCTCCTCCCCCTCTTCCATCGCTTACACACAAACGCTCCTTGAGGCACGATGCCTTCTGCTGGGTCGTAGGCCCTTCTTGCTCCGAGAGAAGTGCCTGGCACTCAGCGGTGCCAAGCGGGTGGTGACGTAGATACATCTCAGTGCCAGCACAGCTTACGAAAAGATGAAAATCTCTGAATACAAATATGCTTATGAAACGTTAGGAGAAAAAACGTAAGAACGTGCGTAAACGTTTTATGCGTGTGGATATAAACTTACAAATGATAGCTAGCGCACACACGCACTCACAGACACACACACAAGTACGTACATACGCACACACACATACAGGGCAAGTGGTAGTCATCAGCAACTGACGGGGGACAGAACTGGAACCCACGGACCTAGTAAAGCTATGTTCTACAAACTTTATTCTGCCTGACGTCAGGTGATTTTATTCAGCTGAGGGTACGTCACTGTCACCAAGGAAGTACTGAAGACGACGCCTATATTCACACCCAACGTATCTAAGCGAAAAAGGACACGCCCCCTTTTTCCCTTCAACCAACCACGATCACTCTTACGTGACGCATACTGGGGGGGAAGGTGGTCTATGATTGGCTAAGAAATAAAGAGGGTGTGGCTTGTTTCTCCTCAGATGGGAAGACGGTGAAAAAGGTATTTATATCAACAACAGATTAAACAACGCTTTGACGACCCCAATATAAAAAACAACAATAGAGAAATGAACTAATATATAAATAGATAAATAAACGGGGGATCAAAATCGGGGTAATGGAGGGTCGTTTGAAAGGTATTTGATCTTTCAAAATGTGACCTGAATGGAGGAGCAATTTACTAAGATGAGAGGAGATTACATCCATAATGTTTTGAAGACTTCTTCTGGTGGCGTAATCAGAAGCGTGCTGGTCTCAACCCCTACGGACCGGAATTACGTGGCATTACTAAAGATCAATGAAGACGAATCTTAATCCAGTTAAAGAATGATGATCATTTTTAACTTCTTCTCTCCTTCCTCCACCATTTCTCTGACTTTTCTTTGTGGAGATATTGTCTCCGAGGAGAAAAGCGTTGGTTACTGCTAACACACTATGACATCATTCATAGTGCTGACACAAACACATACACACACACACACACACACACACACACACACGGTGCCACATATTAAGGGTGGCTGATTGGTGGTGGGTGCATACATACATTTACATATACACATACATATATATGTATACATATGTATGTGTGTATATATATATGTGCATAACATATATATATATATATATATTTTATATATATATATATATATATATATATATATATATATATAATCATCAAGTATATACGCCATTTTAGACGTCAATTTGGCTGAAATCCGCCGTGGAACCGCGACATAAATAGGCCTTGTGAAATCGAGTGTCGCCTGTTTCCCCGACAGTGGCCGCTGTGTCCTTATTTA
>NC_134785.1:49142555-49152555 GCF_046742065.1 Oratosquilla oratoria | reverse complement strand
CTGTGTATGGGGCCCCAGTTATAATATGGGAGATATGCTCTCTATGGGGCCATCATGATTGTGTGAGGTAGCATAGAAGCTACGCTCTGTATGGGGCCCCCAGTTAGAATATGGGAGTTATGCTCACTATGGGGCCACCATGATTGTGAGTAGGTAGCATAGAAACTACGCTCTGTATGGGGCCCCCAGTTATAAAATGGGAGATATGCTCACTATGGGGCACCATGATTGTATGTAGGTAACATAGGAGCTACGCTCTGTATGGGGCCCCCGTTTATAACATGGGATTTATGCTCTCTATGGGGCACCATGATTGTATGTAGGTAACATAGAAGCTACGCTCTGTATGGGGCCCCCCAGTTATAAAATGGGAGATATGCTCTCTATTGGGACACTATGATTGAATGTAGATAACATGGAAGCTACGCTCTGTATGGGGCCCCGTTGTAATATGGGGGGGATATGCTCTCTATGGGGCACCATGATTGAATGTAGGTAACATGGGAGCTACGCTCTGTATGGAGCCCCCTTTGTAATATGGGGGGTATGGTCTCTATGGGGCACCATGTTTGTAGGTAACATGGAAGCTACGCTCTGTAAGGGGCCCCATTGAATTATGGGGAGTGTGCTCTATATGGGGGTACCATGTTTGTATGGGGGCCTTGGGTAGGTTATATGGGAGCTCCTGTTTGTATGGATCCCCATTGTAATATGGGGATGCGTTCTGTATGGGGTCCCCATGATAATATGGGGAATGCTCTGCGAATGAGGTATTCATGAAAGTATTATATGCTCTATACGGGGCGCTACATATGGGGGACCACTCAGTTCATGGGTCCCCCATGATGCATGTATTAGAGTCTTGCTTTACATGCGGACCACATAAGAAAACGGGGGATTCTCCCACTTTGTGATGAGGTTTGTTCGTTGTATGGGGCACCATAATGGGATTAATGGATCCAAACTCATTAAATTTATGAGATGAGATGAAAGATGTTTTGTGCATAGACTCGCCATAATGTATACATACACATATATACACACAGAAACACAGTATATATATATATATATATATATATATATATATATATGAATGTATACCCATGTTTGCGCCATGCCTTTCAATGTCATAGCATCCGTTGAAAGTCGTTAATAAACGTTAATTAACGGTCATATTTTATCACTGTTAACGATAAAGATACAAACGTCATGTGGCCCTATTCAACAGTTATTAACGATTACAATATATCCGTTATCAAAATTGCAAAAACGAAACATTGATTTCAGTATTTTTCAAATTCAAACACCTCTGCATAACCGTCATTAGCCGGGTCCGTTATAACCGTCATAACGGTCGTTAACGGATTTCCTCCGCCGTATAATCGCCTTTAAAGACGGGTTCATCCTGGAAGCGACTCATATTCCTAATTCCTCTTTTGGCTTCGTCCCAGCAACGGCCTGGAATCGGAATGCTCCTGCCGCTGGAACGCTCGCTGGAAGCCTGGACGGGCCGCTCACAGATCCCGAGGCTTCCAGACGTCTCCTCTTTGGATGAACATCATCGGTTCACACATGCTTCGAAGAAGAGGAAGAGGAGGAGGAGGAAGAGGCGGAGGAGGAAGAGGCGGAGGAGGGAGAGAAGGACGAGGAGGAGGAAGAAGAGAAGGACGAGGAGTATGAAAACGGGAGGAGGAGGAGTATGAAGAACGAAAGGAGGATGGGGAAGAGAAGGAGGAAGGGTAGAGGGAGAGGGAGAAAGGGGAAAAAGGAGTATGAGGAACCGGAGGAGGATAGGGAAGAGGAGGAGGAAAGGTGGAGGGGGAGAAAGAGGAGAAGGAAGAGGAGAGGAGAAACAAGGAAAGGCGGGGGGGGGGGGAAGAGGAGTATGAGGAAGAGAAGGAAGATAAGAAAGGGGAGGAGGAAGGGGGTGGGAGGGGGAGAAAGGGGAGACAGAAGAAGAAGGGAGTAGGAAGAGCAAGTGGGGGATGAGGAAGAGGAGGAAGAGGAGGAGGGTCAGCAGGAAGAAGAGGAAGAAAAGGCGAAGGAGGAGGAAGAGCAGAAAGACGTGGAGAAAAAAACAGGAAGAGAAAGAGGAAAAGAAGGAGAAGGAAGAGGGCGAGGAGGAGGGGTGTAGGAAGAGACAAAGAGAGAGATGAACAAGGAGGACGGGAAGGAGCAGGAGGAAGAGGAAGACCACGAGGAGAAGTAGAAGTAGGAAGAGGAGGAGGAAGAGGAGACCGAGGAGGAGCGGCAGGGGGAAGAGGAGGAACAACAGGAAGAAGAAGAGCAGGGAGACAGAGGAGGACGAGCAAGAGGAAGAGGAAGACCACGAGGAGAAGGAAGAGGAGGTATAGGAGGAGGGGGAGGAATAGGTGAAGGGGGAGGAGGAAGAGGAGGAAGAGGAAGAGGAAGAGGAAAGGAAGCTATCATGCATCTGAAGAGAATCCACGTGTATCCATATGGAGGAATTCAGTTATCACATTTTCATTACTGAAACACTCTTCATTTTTTTTAGGGTGTCGAATCCACTTTTTATTGATGTTATATATCCAGTATTCAGTGAACAGAGTTATACTCTCACTCCTATCTCGGTGCATAAAAATCTCTCTCTCTCTCTCTCTCTCTCTTTAACTCTTGTTCATTGATTTTTATCTGTCTGCAAATGGTCCGAGAGCTGGAGGCTTATCTGACGTCATCTCCCCCTCTCTTTCTCTCTTCCACACACACACACACACACACACACACACACACACACACACACACACACACACGTTCGCGGCCGTCACTACGGCGGTCCGGGTTCGAATCCCGCCCAGGGCTGAAGCGTGCTGGTCTCACGTTTGCTTAGTTGTGGGTTCGAATCCCGCACTCCTCACCGATTCCCAGAAGTGATTGTTTATTACTTGCTCCTGCAGTACACAGGGCAAAGGTACTGGCTTCGGCCGCAGCCACTCAGCGCCTCCTGATGTAGGTTCTTCACCACCATCTGGTTGCACTTCTTCCATGAGAGAGAGAGAGAGAGAGAGAGAGAGAGAGAGAGAGAGAGAGAGAGAGAGAGAGAGAGAGAGAGAGAGAGAGAGAGAGAGAGAGAGAGAGAGAGAGAGAGAGAGAGAGAGAGAGAGAGATGATTAAGTGGTCTTCTTTGGTCTTAAGCCCAGCAACCTCGAAGACCTTTCGGTCCGTCCCCCCCCCTCTTCCTTCAAAGACTCTCCCACCCTCTTCCTCCTCCTCCTCCTCTTTTTTTGGGGGGGAGAGGGGGAGGGGGAGGGGGGGTTCTCCCAAGTCCGAAGAAAATGTTGTGGATCCTACAAACTCGCACCATTTAAAATCTCATAAGTCGAACAGATCCATCAATATAAACTTGTCGGATGTAAGTTCGAGTCCTTTACTCGATCACAGATTCCCCGGTCCGCGATGTTGTGGTTTATAAGATCATAAACGACCCGGTCCGCTCCTCGTCACGCCAAACTTGTAGTCCACGACGCGAATCAAAAATTAATCTTTTCTCGGCTCTCCCGACAGACCATTTCAGTCGCCTCATGGAGAGACCTCAGTGTGATTCCCCACCATGGTCTTGGACCACGTGTTGGACTCGTGATCGACAGCTATTTCTCTCCCGGAAGAGAGCTCAGAGCTCGTATATGACCGATCTATGGATAATGCTGTGACCTTGCACGTGCACACGCAAACTATAACCAAGAATACGTCGTGCGTGTTTAATTATATTACGTATATGAAATTACATAAAATAAATCAAAAGTGCATTAGCTTATCTCACTTGTTCTCGCGGAACCCTTGGGGACTTTTTGCGGAACCTTAGGGTTCCAGGGAACCCTGGTTGAGGAACACTGAATCAAATTAATACACTATTTTCCCTTTTTAATATACTTTTATTATCCACCCGCATACATATGGGGGACGTGTGAGCAACGTGTCACGTGAATCGAGTTTTCTTGTTTCTGGCTGCCGTTGCGTGATTTTATTCAGGTAAGGCGATCACTCACTCTCACCTCCCTCATGCACTCGCTGTTCGTAGGGTAACCTGTTACCGACATCCCGTTTTCTGTTGCTTTTAACGCGATGTCGGTTTACGATTTTATTTAATTTTCATGATAAGAAAGATAATTTTTTGACACTTGGTTGAACTTTATATCCTTTTTTCAACTTTTTTTTTTAGATCTCACGGCTTAGTCGGTAAAGTGCTGGTTTAGCATTGTGCAAGACCTCGGTTCGAACCCCAGGGGCGACTGACGGAAATTATTATTACACACACATACACACGCACGCACGCACACACACACACACACACACACACACACACACACACACGCACACATTTTATATAAATAAATATATATATATATATATAAACATTTGTGTGTGTGTGTGTGTGTGTGTGTGTGTGTGTGTGTGTGTGTGTATTCACTTGGTCTTTGGATCACGTGTTGGACCGTGATCGACAGCTATTTCCCTCCTGGAAGAGAGCTCAGAGCTCGTAGGTCCGATCTATGGGTAATGCTATGACCTTGCACACACACACACACACCCAACTCCCCGCCCACGAGAGTCAGAGTACGACCCGAGGCACAGCGATACCGAAATAATTTCGGCCCTGGGCAGGATTCGAACTGGGTACTAGGAGCACTTCTGCTTCCCATTTCAGCGCTCTACCAACTGTACCACCGAGTCGGTGTGTGTGTGTGTGTGTGTGTGTGTGTGTGTGTGTGTGTGTGTGTGTGTGCGTGTGTGTGCGTTTGTGTGTGTGTGTATGTGTGTGTATATACATACATATATATACTGTATATATATATATATATGATGTATATATAGATTCACCATTCCTGATGGTCGACAATGCCATGCGTTAGGCTAAGACTTTGATCCTTACGTAAACAAAAAGCTTTCGGTCCCATCGCTCCCTCAATTCCTTTCAAACTCTTGAATCCCCCAGAGCCGCTCCCGATTCATCTGGCCCCATCCTTCTTCGGGAATTCCCACTCGCTCCTAATCCAGCCCTGATCCCTGAGCCTATGCAACTAAGATTCAAAAACTTTCGAATAAAAATTTTCCCCTTTTTGGATCCGCCTTGCAGAACAAACTTGATCTTCGGCCGCCTGTTCTTTCTGTTCTCTGTTGTTCTCTGGTCATCTTGTTAGCTCGTTCATTCCATGTCATTTTTTTCGGTAGGTTAGTTATTCTTTTTTTTTTCCTCTCTTTTCTTTCATTTCATTTCTTCTCTCTTCCTCATCTCCCCCTCTTTCTCCCCTTCCCTTCGAGAAAATGAAAAAAAAAAAAAATGTTTTCGTTAAGTGATTTTTATTCTTCTGATTGAAGACAAAAATTACTCATTTTTCTTAATTGTCTCTCCTCGTTCTCTCTTCTCTCTCTTCCTGCATTCTTCTCTTTATCATTTTCTCTTTAAATCTTTTGATGTTTTTGTTCCTCTTCTCGATCAAGACCTCTTTCCCCAATTTCCTCTTTTTTGATCTTTTTTTGTAATATTCTCTTTTTGCTCTTTTTTTTTCGTAATATTCTCTTTTTATTTGCCTCGCTCTATGCTGGTAGCATAATCGGTAGCGTGCTGGCCTCGCATTCCTTAGTTGTGGGTTCGAATCCCGCACTCATCTCCGATTCCTGCAGTGACTGTAGTTACCTGTTTTAACAGTTCCTAAAGCGCACATAGCACATAGGGCAAAGGTGGCGGCTTCGTCCGTAGCTACTCAGCGCCTCCTGGCGTATGCTACTCACTATCCTCGCCAACCTTTCGTCTCCTGTGTGGGTTCCTGTTTAGTATGCGGCCTACCACCGTCACGGGATCATGTCTGACTTTTTTTTTTTTTTTTTCAGAAACATGACCGAAAATCGACAATGGGGCACCAACACGCATCATTTTCACCATCCCTCTCATCACCACCATTACCACCATCACCACAACAACATTCCCCACCACCATTACCAAATCCTTTCCCTTCAGGCGTCACCACTATCACCGACATTACCACCACAGTCACCGAGAACACCATCGTCATCATTTTCACCCTCAGCAGTAGAACCATCGCTGGTGTCAATACCTTGATCCCCGTGAACTCTCGTTCCCACCACCACTAACACCACAACCATCTTCATCATCACAAAACCGAACGATCCCTTCTTTCATCTCTCCTCCTCCTCCTCCTCCTCCTCCTCAATGTTCTCCTTTCCACCTTCTTCGTTTTCCCTTTCCCTTGCCTCCTTCTTCTTCTTCCTCCTCCTCCTCTTCTCTTCCTTTTCCTCCTCCTCTTCTTCTTCTCCTCCTCCTCCTTTTTCTCATTTTTTTTTCGTCTTCTTACTCCTCTTTTTTGTCTTCCCTTCCTCTTCCTCCTCGTCCTTCTCTTCTTCTTCCTCTCTTCCTCTTCCTCCTCATTATTCTCTTTTTCTCTTTCACTCCTCTTCTTCGTACTCCTCTTTCCTCTCTTTCCATCCTTCTTCTTCCTAATCCTCCTCTTCCTCTTCTCCTCCTCAATGTTCTCTTTCTCCAGTCCCTAGTCTTATCCTTCCTCCTCGTTTCCCCTCTTCTCTTCTTCCTACTCCTCTTTCTCCTCCTTTTTTTTCTCCATCCTCTTCCCAATCTTTCTCCTCGTCTTTTTCATCCTCTTCCCCTCCTTTTTTTCTTCATGCTCTTCCCAATCTTCCTCCTCCTTTTTTTCTCCATCCTCTTCCCAATATTCCTCCTCCTCTTTTTCATCCTCTCCTTCCTCCTTTTTCCCCCATCCTCTTCCCAGTCTTCCTCCTCTTTTTTCTCTTCCTCCTTTTTTTTCTCCATGCTCTTCCTAGTCTTCCTCCTCCTCTTTTTCATCCTCTCCCTCCTCCTTTTTTTCTCCATCCTCTTCCCAGTCTTTCTCCTCCTCTTTTTCATCCTGTTCCTCCTCCTTTTTTCTTCATTCTCTTCCTAGTCCTCCTCCTCCTCTTTCCCTTCTTCTTCCTCTTTTCCGTCCCTTTCTTCCTTGTACTCTTCCATCGTCATGTTTTTTTCCAAAAGGGCAGTATTTCTCCTTTACCCTAAAAAAAAAAAAAAAAAAAAAAAGTCCTCCATACTCCATTTTCCTCTGCCTCCACAAGGTCCACCCCTCCATCAACACAAACGCCTCCATACTCCATCCTCCATCGTAATCCACCAACAAGGCGCCCGCTTTCCCCCTCCATACACTATACACCAACACCTCCCCAGCTCCATACGCTCTCCTCGCTTCTCCACATATGCCAGTTCCTCTCTCTTCTCTCTTTACACCAACATAGTCCTCTTTTCTCTCTTTTTCACCAACATTTCGCCTCCTTCTTCCTCTCTTCGCCAACATGATCCTCTCTTCTCCCTCAACATCAATCTTCCCCTCCCTCCTCCCTCATCACTCTCTCCACCAATGCGACTCTTTATCTGCCTCTCTCCACCGCCGGATCTCCCTCTTTTCAACAACTCCTGTCTACAACACTACAAGTTACATCTCCCTCCTCTTCTCCCCCACCACTCGTTCACACCTTTCTCCAACACTATTTATTCTCCATCATTTGGTCAAAAAGAATAACAGTCTTCTTCCTCCAACAAAAGGCGTTCCTTCCACCGTCTCCACCAACAAAAGAGAATCCTTTCTCCACCATCACCACTTCTCCTCCTTTTGCTTTCTCCAACACTCCTTCTCCCTCACTCTTCCTCTTTTTTCTTCTCTAAAACTGATGCATTTGATCCATTTTTTTTTTACCTGCTGGGTCCCACTCACTCTCCTCCATCATGCTCCAACATTAGACAGTCTCCCTCACCTCCAGCCTCTTCTTCCTCCTCCTCCTCCTCTTACTTCCCATCCTCATCTTTCTTCCCCTTCCTTTCGCTTCCTCATTCTACTCTTTCTCCTTCTCCTGTTTACTTTCTTCCTCTTCTTTCTCCCCCTCTTCCTCCTCCTCCTCCACCTTCTCCTCCTTCCGCCCCGCCCCCTCCTCATCCTACTCTTCCTCTTCCTTTCCCTTCTCTTCCTCTTTATTCTCTTCCTTTTCCTTGTCCTCCTTTTCTTCCTTCCTCCCCCTCTCCCTCTTCCCCTTCCTCTACCTTTTCCTCATCTTCTTTCATCTTCCCCTTCTTCCCCTCCTCCTCTTCATCTACCTTCCCCTCTTCCTCCCACATTCTCTTCCTCCTTTACCTCCTCTCCCTCCCCTTTCCTCTTCCTCCTCCTCCTCCTATTCTTCATCCTCCTTCCCTTTATCCTCCTTTTCTTTCTCTTCCCTCCTTTACCTCCTTCTCTTCTTCCCCTTCCTCCATCTCTTCCTCCTCTTTATCATCCTTCCCCTCTGCCTCCTTTTCTTTCTCCTCCTCAATCCTTTACCTCCTCCCCTTCCCCCTCTCCCCCTTTCTCCTCCTCTTCCTCCAACATTTTCTTCTTCCTTGTCTTTCTCCTCCTCCCTCCTTTACCTCTTCCCCTTCTTCCACCTCTTCATCCTCCCCCTCTCCCCCTTTCTCCACCTCTCTCTCTCCTCCTCCTCCTCGCCGACAACGCCCCCTGTCTTCTGCAGGCACGACTTCTCTTTCGGGGCGAGTTCTCCTCAGCGCCAACAAATGTAGCCATTTTTACCACAAGTAGTTACGTGTATATACCCCCTGATACATATTTCTCCCCCCCACCCTTTCCCCCCTCCCCTCCCCCTACGGGAGGCTCCCCGCCCCTTTCTTGCCTCCTCCTCTCAATCCTACTCCTCCTCCACTACCTATCTCTTTTTCTCCTCCTCCTCTTCTTCCTCCTCCTCCTCCTCCAGTATTTCTCTTTTTCTTCTCTTCTTACTCCTCTTCATCCTCCATTTGCTTTCTCACTCTTCCTCTCTCTGTTTCTCTCTCTCTCAATTCCTCCTACTCCACTACCTGTCTCTTTTTCTCCTTTTCTCTCTCTCTCGCAATGCCTCCTACTCCACTACCTGTCCCTTTTACTCCTCTCTCTCCCTCTCTCAATTCCTCCTACTCCACTATCTCCTTTTCTCCTTCTCTCTCTCAATTCCTCCTACTCCACTACCTGTCTCTTTTTCTCCTTTTCTCTCTCTCTCTCTCTCCCAATTCATCCTACTCCAACCCTTCCTTTATTTCTCAATCCTACTCCTCCTCCACCAGCTATCTCTTTCTCCCACTACTCTTCCTCCTCCTCCTCTTCCCCTTCACCTTACTCTCTTCCCTCTCTTTCTTCTTCGCCTTCTTCCAAACCCATTGTTTTTTATTTCGCAAGTACAATGTAAAAAAAAAACAAGAAAAAACAAAAAAAAACTATCACGCGGTCCATTTCTCTTCCTCCTGTGCTCCTCCTATCTTTTAACGCAAACGGCTCCATACTCCATATTCTTGATTTCATTCTTTTCTTTATAAAATATTTCATTTGTTACAACAATCCGTGTGTGTGTGTATATATATATATATATGTATATATATGTATATACACACAGATATATATATACAGTGAAGCGGTCTTGCCGCGGATGTGCTCTGCCTTGCTGCATTGCTTCTGATCTAGGACAGTAGGCGGGATTCATATATATACTAACATATATATATATATATATATATATATATATGTATATATATATATATACATACATATATATATATATATATACATACATATATACAATGGTTATTTGCCAAGTATTTTGGGCAAAAGTGATGGTTTCTGTCAGTGTTTCTCCTGAGGACAAAATCTCCCGTGTCAGTGACCTGACGTCGGCCTGGCCCTCCTCAGCTTCCCCTGTGGTCTCCCGTCCTCTTAAGCCGAAGCCTCATCAGCGCCAACAAACACTCTATTTCGTTAAACACATAAACAAACGCGCAAATTTATTCCGCGAAAATAGAGTTTTCCAACCCGGACAAAATTTCTCACTTTTTTTTTTTTTCTTCTTTTTTCTTCTGGCGTGGCGTTTGCTTCGTAGGAGGACATTTTCTCCCCATGGGGAGGACATTTTCTCACCCGTGAGGAGGACATTTTCTCCTGCAGGAAACGGA
>NC_134785.1:49125055-49132555 GCF_046742065.1 Oratosquilla oratoria | reverse complement strand
ACACATACACATTTAGCATCATAATATGTATAGGTAATCATTTATTATGTTAATCCCTCTCACCTTAATATGTGAGCCTTTGGATGCCATGTTTTCAATAAACAGTTTATCATCATCATCATCATTATATACACATAAGCATATAAATATAAACACACACATTATCAATTACACATGCATACACGCCAAGGCTTTCGTCATAGACACAGCTGATCCCGCGGGATCCCGTCCGGGACGACGTCATCCACGGTGAGTCCGGACCGGACGTCCGCTACTGCGGGTTTCGTTGAAAAGGGTATCATCGAGTCTCTTTGGAATCGGGGGGACACTTACCACTGCCATGGAAACACTGGCGTGCCAAGGCTATTTGCGCGCGCACACACGTGTGTGTGTGTGTGTGTGTGTGTGTGTGTGTGTGTGTGTGTGTGTGTGTGTGTGTGTGTGTGTGTGTGTGTGTGTGTGTGTGTTTATTTACCTAGTTGTATTCTACGGGAAGGGGGGCTATGCTCGTGGTGTCCCGTCTTTGTATATCGCTACGTGTATTTTTTTTTCTTAAATCCATGTATGGTGTTTGGGCACACTATTGTTTCGTCCAATTTGTTCCAGACATCCACTACTCTGTGTGTGTGTGTGTGTGTGTGTGTGTGTGTGTGTGTGTGTGTGTGTGTGTGTGTGTGTGTGTGTGTGTGCGCGTAGTGTACATATATGCCCAAGAGGTCGAAACGTCTGGTTCTGAATAAAGCTCCATACTCTAGCCTAAACGATTCATTTTGCCACCTCACCTCCATATTTGTCTGTCTTTACATACATATACAGTATATGCATATGTATATCTGTATGTAATGGTGAAAATGAAAGACATATGCACGCACTCAAACATACTCACACACACAAACACACTCCCACACTCAAACACACACACACACGTAGACACTCACTCACACAGAAAGAGAGGAGACCATAATCCTAAAAAAGATCCCGTGATCGGGAGCAAAAAGGTAATCGTCGAGAGCGATTACAAAAACATTCGTTACGGAAGGAAGAGAAAAATGGAGGGCAGAACTGCAAATAAAAGAGATAATCAATTCAGCTGGAGAGGTAAAAGTTATTATGCACGGAAAAGATAAAAATTGCTGCACAGGAGGAAGCAATACGACGTGTGCACGAAGTTGGAGCAGGAGGAATTGGAAAAGGAGGAGGAAGAGGATTGTGATGATAATGAGGAGGAAGAAGGGAAAAGGAGGAGAAAGAGGAGACAATAAGGAGGAGGAGGAGGAGAATGACAACGACGACGAGGAGGAGGAAGAAAAGGGGAAGGAGGAGAAACAGAAGGCGACAATAAGGAGGAGGAGGAGGAGAACAACAACGACGACAATGAGGAGGAAGAAGGGGGGAAGGAGGGGAAAGAGGAGGCGACAGTAAAGAGGAGGAGGAGGAGGAGAACGACAACGACGACGATGAGGAGGAAGAAGGAGGGAAGGAGAAGAAATACGAGGCGATAATAAGGAGGAGGAGGAAGAAGGGGGGAAGGAGGAGAAAGAGGAGAACGAGAACGACAATGACGACGATGAGGATGAGTTGGAGGATGCTAAGGAGAATGGGGAGTAGGACGACAATGATAAGGATGACGTGCTAGTAAAAGGAAGACGTGATAAGGAGGAGGAAGAGGAGGACAAGGAGGAGGCGGAGGAGGAAGAGGAGATGGAGGATGCGAATGAGAAGGATGACAATGATAATGATGATGATGAGGTGGTGGTGGTGGAGGAGGATGAGGAGGAGGAGGAGGAGGAGAAGGAGGAGGAGGAGGATGAGGAGGAGGAGGAGGAGGAGGAGAAGGAGGAGTACGAGGAGTAGGAGGAGTAGGAGTAGGAGGAGGAGGAAGAGGAGAAGGAGGAGTACGAGGAATAGGAGGAGGAGAAGGAGGAGTACGAGGAATAGGAGGAGGAGGAGGAGGTGGGAAAGAATGGTGAAGACAAAAGCAATTCATCCATGAACCGAAGACAACAGACATGTTAATCATGGCGAAACGTATCCGTAGACTGTTCTCACGCGATTACCTAGTTACGTCCAAACCCCAGGGACATCTGGGTTCCCCTCTCAGTTCCAGGCGAGATCTTAGCAGGCTGTCCTGAAAACGCTCACCAAATCAGGAATGCTTCTAAGAGCGATGTCCGACGGCTGGGATAGAGCTCGAGGCAAAGAAAACGAGCCACAAAGGAGGTAGAGGGGGACAGAGAGGACCTAACGACTGAGTGTACAGTGACTACAAAATGTTTCGTCGACTCCGATTTTTTTTTTTTTTTTTTTTTTTTTTTGAGGGGACGGGAACTTGTCGGCTTCATGTCCGTGGGTCGTGAATGTCCGCATCCATCAGGGGGAAGTCTGTCATTACGCCTCGGCAATCTGTCCTTCCCGAGGCCAACGCAAAGGGACGATTTATACCACCCTCATCACAAAGATATACACAACGTCGAAGACACACGCACGCGTATGCATGGGTGTACATGCCCGTACATGTTCGTGTACACACACGGTAAAGGCATGAGCACTTGTAAACACACATAAAATCTAGACACGCACACATTCATACGATGTACTAGAAGAGAGTAAGGACATGTAATACTTCCTGTACAAATGTACTAAAAGAAATATATACTACACACACACACACACACACACATATATATATATATATATATATATATGTGTGTGTTTGTGTGTGTGTGTGTGTGTGTGTGTGTGTGTGCGTGTCTATATGTGTGTGTGTGTGTGTGTGTGTGTGTGTGTGTGTGTGTGTGTGTGTGTGTGTGTGTGTGTACTTAGAGACAAGAAAGTCAATGTAAAGATATAAGTACAAAGAAACAGGGAGAAAGCATGGCTAAAACTACTGACCATTGGACAAATCAAACAAAAACTTTCATCAGAAATAGTACAGACCCACACCTTCAAGAATTTCAAAAATAAATGCAAAATTACTGAAATTATATGTAAAAGAAATAATATAAAAACACAGAGGAGCTAAACACGTACGCAATCATGTACATACACAGGGGGAAGAAACCAACATATTCAACAAATGACTCCATTCCTCCAGTGACTATATGTGACTCCAGCCTCTCTATCATCGACTCATCATACCGACTCCATTCTCCCTACTGGCGACTCAATGATGTGAGTCTTCATCGGAGACTCTTATCACACTGACTCCATCTCTTTCACTAGTGACTCAGCATACTGACTCCAGCCTTCCAATCAGTGACTTCTCTTACTCATCGTCCCAATCAGCGACTCTGACTCAATTCCATTCTTTCCACCAGTGACTCACATTACCGACTCCACCGTCTTTGTCAGCGACTCTCACCATACAGACTCCTCACCACTCCCGTGAATTGACTCCCACGACTCCCGTCAGTGACTCCACCAGACCGACTCTTCCCCGTGACTCGAAGGTCAACCTCGAAGGTCGGCCTCGTCAGCCAAGCGTGACGGGGGGGGTGTGTGCAATCCATCACAGGGCCAGGATCACGCCCGTCACCCTTGGGCGGGCGGGCCGTGGGCGTGAGGGCGTGCGAGGCTCTGTGTGTTCTGGCCACTCACTTCCCAGGTGATGCATGGGCCACCAGAATTTATATGTCCTAGGGGGGGGACCCGGAGGGAGGGAGGGAGGGGGAAGGGAGGGAGGGAGGGGGAAGGGAGGGGGAAGGGAGGGAGGGAGGGAGGGAGGGGGATGGGGAAATGAAGGGAAGGATACATTCAGGGAGAAAGGAGAAAGAACGAGAATTGGAGGGAGGAAGGGAGTGGGAAACGAGGGAGTGTGAAGGGAGGAGGAGAAGAAGGGAGGGAAGAAGGGAGTAGAGAGGAAGGGAGGGATGGAGGAAGAAAGGAAAAAAGGGAGTGGGAAGGGAAAGAAGGGAGTGGGAAGGGAAGGGAGGGAGTGGGAAGGGAAGGGAGGAGGAGAGGAAGGAAGGGAAGAAGGGTGTAGGAAGGGAGGGATGGAGGAAGAAAGGAAAGAAGGGGGTGGGAAGGGAGGAAAGGAGGGAGGGAGAGAAGGAAGGAGATGGAACGAGGGAGGGAGGCAGGAAGGGAAGGTGAGAGGAAGAGAGGTATAAGAAAACGAGGGAGGGAGGAAGAGAAGGAGGGAGGGAGGGAGGTTAGGAGGTAGGGAGGGAAGGAGAGGGAAGGAGGGAGGTTGGTAGGTTGGGAGGTAGGGAGGGAAGGAGAGGGAACGACGGAGAGAGGGAGGAAGGGAGGGAGGAAGGGTGGGAGGAAGGGAAGGAGGGAGGAAGGGAAGGAGGGATGGAGGGAGGGAAGTGGGGAGGGAGGGAAGGAAGGAGGGAGGGAAGCAGTGACTGTTACCTGCTTGAACAGTTCAAGTCCATTGTACATAGGGCAAAGGTGACGGCTTCGGCCGCAGCTACACAGCGCCTCCTGGCGTAGGCTCCTCAGCTTCTTATGTCCAGATACGTAAACACACACACTCGTATTTACTCAAGTTGATGGACTTCCTATCTTTACTAAAAAATATTTTCTCTTTTAGTTTCGTTAACGCTAGACGCTTTCACTCAGATTTGTCGTGTCCCCACGATGTCAAAACATACGTAAAAAAAATAAAATAAAAAAAAATGAACACAAACATGAGAAATATAAGGAGATTTTGTAATACACAGGACAACATACAGGGACATATACATGCACGCAAATATATATATATATATATATATATATATAATATGTATATATATATATATAAAGACTCCTGCATTTCACATTACACATACACACGAACGCAAATGTACATATACATACACATACCGTGTGTGAAACAAATATCACAAACTATAAGTCCGATACTTTCTGCAAACATTCAAACAACTCTTGTTTCACTTTCCTTCGTTTCATAGTTTCACAATGTTTCGTTCCAACTGTGGACTCTTTCATCCGCTGAGCATACACGTGTATACATTGCTGTGTCATTATATACTTTCGGAGAATACTGCCCGTGCGTGCATGTATGTGTGTGTGTGTGTGTGTGTGTGTGTGTGTGTGTGTGTGTGTGTGTGTGTGTGTGTGTGTGTGTGTATGCGATTCACCATGGTCTTGGACCACATGTTGAACTCGTGATCGACAGACCATTTCCCTCCCAGAAGAGAGCTCAGAGCTCATATGTGTCCGATCCATGGGTAATACTGTGACATCACACGCACACACACACCCAACTCCCCACCCACGAGAGTTAGAGTAACGACTCGCAGCGCAATGACACTGAAATGATTTAAGCCCTGGGCGGGATTCGAATCCGGACCTCCGTAGTTGCGGCCGGGAACTCTACCCCTGCGCCATCGAGCCGTGTATATTGATCCACTTTTTGGAGTGTGAAACATAGAGGCGTTGAGGTCTTTCATCAAGAAGCCATCGGCGCCAAATGTCACCCGAGAGAGCACAAAAGAAAGGCTCTCATTAGGTTAGCAAGTACAGATAGTTAGACAGGGACTAGTTCTCATAAATCTTAGTTTTTTTTTAAAGCTGGAAAGCTCACGCGAAGCCCTCAAACCCATGTACGTATACACACGTACACACACACATACACACATAAGCACACACACACACGTACACACACAAACACACACACATTAACACACGTTCACACACAACCACACACATGTACACACACTCACACATACACGTACACACATAAACACACATGCACACACACACATAATGTATATACATACATACATACCTACATACAAATCTCTTTTCTTTTATTCATACAATAGTCTTGTCATTATACTAATTTTAGGGCGCATGGTGCTATGGCTGTGTATGTAATACCAAGGCCTTTTCCCCCTTATTCAGAGGGTTGCCAGTCAAGACGCACCCGCTTCATACATCAATTTTAAAAATTAATTCGATGTTCACAGAGGAAAACCCAGAGGGAGAGGAAATGGGTAAGATATTGAAATGACAAAAAAAAATGAAAGACTTGCATACTTAGAGCATAAGAATGAAGGAGACTGCAAGAGACCATAAGGCTTACACTTGGCAGTTCCATGTCCATGACCACCTGTCATCCCCATCCATAAAGTTGTCTGTTTCTTAAAACAACTGATAGTTTCAGCGATACACGACACCAAAGAGAAACGAGTTAACAAGAAGAAAGCGATGCGGATCCAAGGCTTCAGTATGGCAATTCATGTACAGAGGAACTAAACTACCTAGTCGTGTTAATATATATAAACTTATAAGGACAAGACAGAATATCTCTAACAGGGAAAACTCAAACACTACAAGAAAAAAAAGCAAATACAGGTCGGTGTCAATTACTAAGACATCAAAATTTTACACAGGGAAAGGAAGTTCAATAAACACCTAGAGCAATACCAATAAATAAATAAATAAATAAATAAATGAATAAGTAAATAAATGAATAAATAAATAACGAGTTACTGCGAAAAAGAGACAGAAGACACCTTAAGGGGGGCATACTACTAAATAAATAAATGAATAAATAGATAAATTAATAAATAACGAGTTACTGCGAAAAAGAGAGATAAGACACCTCGAGAGGGGCAGGGGCGAATAGACGCATTGGTTCTACATGGACCTCAATGAAGCCTTTGATAATGTATCACATAGGAGGAGGTCGAGAGGGACCCTCGATGCACAGCCTAAAAGCAAAGGAACGCTGCCAAAAAAAATTAAAACACTTTGAAAAAAAAAATGAAAATAAATAAATCAAGAATATATCAAACAATCACGTATAAAGCGTTTGAGTCCATATCATAATAAATGTCCATAAGATAAGGAAACGTTGCTTTCACAAATGTAATTGCTTTCACAAATGTAAATACACATGACAAGGGAAAAGGCATACATCTACCCACACACACACATATATACTTGCATACATACATACACACCAATATACACAATAATTTAATACACAAAGACAGAAGTGTCCCAAAACTCAATGAGAATATCTGTTTTTTGTCAAAATGTAAATAGACAAAAAACAAATGAATATGTATACAAATGTTTGAATAAGTAAATATAGATAAGGTAAAAAATAAATAAATATATAAACATAAATCAATAAATGAATAACTAAAAACAAATAAACACAAATAAAAAAGACAAAACAAAGAAACAAATAAAAACACAAACGAAATAAACATTTATGAATAATAAAACAAGAAAATTTACAGAAAAGAACAGTCCGCTGGAAGGACTCGTTCCTTTGGACAAGACCGACGGCCTAAGACCCAAAGATCTATCCCCCCCACTCCCCACAACCCCTCCCTTTCTCCCCCACTCCCCACAACCCCTCCCTTTCTCCCCCACACCCCACACACCCCTCCCTTTCCCCACTCCCCACAACCCCTCCCTTTCTCCCCCACTCCCCACAACCCCTCCCTTTCTCCCCCACACCCCACACACCCCTCCCTTTCCCCCAAACTCCCAAACCCTCCCTCTCCTTCCATCCCTCCATCCTCTCCCTCT
>NC_134785.1:49112555-49120055 GCF_046742065.1 Oratosquilla oratoria | reverse complement strand
GCTTCCAGAACGAAGACGTTCAGCACCAGAAGCTCTCCGGAGACGCTCTCAACTTCGGAAAATAAAGATATTGGCCCACCTCTGAGGCTTCCAGAACGAAGACGTTCAACATCAGAAGCTCTCTGGAGACGCTTTCAACTTCGGGATAAACTGAAACAGATTCGCCCACCTCAGAGGCCTCCAGAACGAAGAGATTCAGTACCAGAAGCTCTCCGGAGACGCTCTCAACTTCGGGAAAGAAAGATATTCGCCCAATTCTGAGGCTTCCAGAACGAAGAATTTCAGCACCAGAAGCTCTAGAGACGTTCTCAACTTCGGGATAAACTGAAACAGACTCTCCCATTTCTGAGGCTTTAAGAAAGAGGCCGTTTAAGCATCTTGCGCTCTTGAGGGGGCATGTTTATTACGTCATAATTACTGTCCGTTTATGACGTCACTGATGACGTAACCAGGAGGTAGGTGGAAGGACGGGAGGAGGAGCAGGACGTGGGAAGGGTGGATGGTAAGGGAGGGAAAGGGAAGGACAGAAACGTTAAGGGAGAATAAGGGAAGGAAGGGAGAGGAAAGGAAAAGGGACGGAGGGAAAGGGAGGGTGGGTAAGGGAGGGAGGGAAAGGAAGGAAGGGAAAGGGAGGAGGGAAAGGGAGGGAAGGAAAGGGACGGGGGGAAAGGGACGGAAGGAAAGGGATGAAGGGAAAGGGAGGGAGGGAAAGGGAGAGAGGGACGAACAAACATGACCCGAATAAACTCCATTTGAGGATGCATAGATAGGGCATATTTTCATCAGTATGTACAATAGTACATTATGTAATGCAACACTCATACCCCCTAAATAATTATGATTTTTATAATTTATAATTTAAAAGAACAAGACACCCCTTATTACGGGTTAAAGATAGATAGATAGATAGAGAGAGAAAGAGATAGGGGGGTAGATAGTAGATAAAGATAGAGAAAACGTGAGAGAGAGGGAGAGAGAGCGAGTGAAGGAGAAAGAAAAATAGAGAAAGCGAGAGAAAGCGAAGGAGAAAGAGAAACAAAGAGAGAGACAGAGACAGAGAGAGAGGGAGAGAACAAGAGAAAGATAGAGAGAGCGAGGGGAGAAAGCGAGGGGAGAGAGAGAGAGAGAGAGAGAGAGAGAGAGAGAGAGAGAGAGAGAGAGAGAGAGAGGGGAGGGAGGGAGAGGGAGAGAGAGAGAGAGAGAGAGAGAGTGAGAGAACGAGAGAAAGATAGAGAGAGCGAGGGGAGAAAGCGAGGGGAAAGAGAGAGTGAGAGAGAGAGAGAGAGAGAGAGAGAGGGAGAGAACGAGGGGAGAAAGCGAGGGGAGAGAGAGAGAATGAGAGAGAGAGGGAGAGAGCGAGAGAAAGAAAGAGAGAGAGAGAGAGAGAGGGGAGAGAACGAGAGAAAGATAGAGAGAGCGAGGGGAGCAAGCGAGAGAGAGAGAGAGAGAGAGGGGAGTGAGAGAGAGAGAGTGAGAGAGAAGGGGTAGCGGGACATTAGGGGTCTACTGTCACACACGCACGCACGCACACACTAACACACACACACACACAAACAGACACACACATAATCACAAACACACACACATACAAAATCACGCGCACACAAACACACATAATCACACACGCACAAACACACATAATCACGGACACACACACACAGACACACATTATCACGCACACACACACACGATATCACGCACAGATATAAAGACACATAATCACGGACACACACAATCACACATACACACACACACACACACACACACACACACACACACACACATAATCACGCACATACACACACAAACTCACACACACACACACACACACACACACATAAACACGGACACACACACACAGACACACATTATCACACACACACACACACATACATAATCACGCACACACACACACACACGATATCACGCACAGATATAAACACACATAATCACGGACACACACAATCACACATACACACACACACACACACATAATCACGCACATACACACGATAATCACGGACACACACAATCACACACACACACACACACACACACACACACAAAATCATGAACACACATAATCACGCACATACACACGATATCACGGACACACACACACTCACACAGACACGCACGCACGCACGCACACACACACGCACACACACACACTATCTTATAGGAGAATCTTCTGGACCGGATCATCCGTGTGGGAGAAGAGAGGGAAGAATCTACTCGTTTCTCAGACTGTGACTCTCTCTCTCTCTCTCTCTCTCTCTCTCTCTCTCTCATGACCTCATTCGGGTTCAGGAAATTACGACTCGAAATGTCTGTCTCGGTTTCGACACAATTAAAAGAGGGACTCGAGTGAAGAGGCGAGACGGTGGGAGGGTGAAGGGGGAGGGGGGGAGGGGGAGGGGGAGGAGGGGGAGAGGAGGGGAAGAAAGAGGGGAATGGAGGAAAAGGGAGGAGGAATGGATTAGGTGGAGAGGAAAGAGGATGAGAGGGGAAAGAGAGGGAGAGGAAGAGTGAAAATGGAAGGAAGTGGGTGAGGGGAGGGGGAGGGAAAAAGGGATGGGGAGGGAAGGGAGAGGGGGAAAGGATGAGTATGAGGGGAAAAGACGAGGGAGAGGAAGAGGGGACGGGGAAGGGAGGTGGGGAGGGGAAAGGGGAGAGCGAAGAAGGAAGGGAAGGAAGGGAAGGGAAGGAAGGGAAGGGAGGGAGGGTTGAGAGGAGAGGGGGAAGGAGAGGGGGAAAGAAAGGAGAGGGGGAAGTGGGAGGGGAGATGTTGAGGGAGGAAGGGGAGGAGGGAGAAGAAGAGGGAAAGGGGAAGGGAGTGAAAGAGGGAAGGTGGAAGAGAGGAGGTGGAGAGGGAAGGTGGAATGGAGGAGGTGGAGAGGGAAGGTGGAATGGAGGAGGTGGAGAGGGAAGGGGAATGGAGGAGGTGGAGAGGGAAGGTGGAATGGAGGAGGTGGAGAGGGAAGGGGAATGGAGGAGGTGGAGAGGGAACGGTGAGGGAGGAAGGGGGGAGAGAAAGAAGAGGGGAGGTGGAGGGGGAGGTGAGGGAGGAAGTGGGAGGGGAGGAGGAAGTGGAGGGGGGGAAGAAGGGAGGATGTAGAGGGAGGAAGTGGAGGGGGGGAGAAGGGAGGATATGGAGGGAGGAAGTGGAGGGGAGAGAAGGGAGGATATGGAAGGAGGAAGTGGAGGGGGAGGTGAAGGGAGGATGTGGAGGGAGGAAGTGGAGGGGGAGAGGGGGAGATGTCACAGAATCGAAGACAACGGGTTTGATCCTCTGCAGATGGATGTGGATTGGAACGGTCTGGTCTGGTCTAGGCCTGGTCTGACCCAAGAATCTTACGGTGTTATTCTTAAAGAAAATATTTCCTTATAAAAATCTTTCCTTATATAAATCTTGAATAAATCCTTGGAAGGGAAAGATTTTTTCTTAAGAATACCACCGTAAGAATCTTACGGTTGTATTCTTAAAAAAATCTTTCCTTATATAAATCTTTCCTTATATAAATCTTATATAAATCCTTGGAAGGGAAAGAATTTTTTTAAGAATACCACCGTAAGAATCTTACGGTGATATTCTTAAAAAAATCTTTCCTTATATAAATCTTTCCTTATATAAATCTTATATAAATCCTTGGAAGGGAAAGATTTTTTTAAGAATACCACTTTTAGTCTCTGGAAAGACCAATTGGTCCTTACCCGTATGTGGCAAACTTCGTTTATTTTGTTCAGGCGGTTCGATTCAGTTGAGGGGGTGGGCGGATTGGAGGTGGGAGGGGGGCAGAAGCAAAGGAGGAGGAGGAGGAGGAGGAGGGAAAGGAGGAGACGAAATAGGAAGAAAAGGAGAAGGAAGAGGAGGAGGAGGAGGAGGAGGTGGAGGAGGAGGAGGAGGAGTATGGGTGTAACTCCCCCTCCCCCCATCCCCCGAGCTGACGTCAGAAGTAAAAGGACAGAAGCGCTGGTGACCAGAGTAACAGAGTCAGCACTGATTCCCAAACCTCAGGTCATCTTCAGCAAGGTCACTTTCAGTGCCCTAAGGTCGCTCGGAGCCTTTTGGGCTTCGATAGCTGTGACGTTACTGTGTCTCTTTAATCAATTACGGTTGGTCTCTGATAAGGCTTTAGTGATTTTATTCTGTCTAATTTCTCGCTATTTTATTTAGTAAGGCTTTAGTGATTTTATTCTGTCTAATTTCTCGCTATTTTATTCAATCAAACTTCTGCCCAAGAATGGGGGACTACAAAAAGATCCTAATTATATCAAATGGATAAAAAAAGAGAGAGAAAAAGAGAGAGAAATAGAGAGACAATAGAAAAAGAGAGGAGAAAGGAGAGAAGAAAGAGGACAAAAATTGGGAGAGACAAAGAAACGAGAAGGAGAGAGAGAGAACAGAGAACAAAGAAGAAGAAAGAGAAAAAGGAAAAAGAGGAGAAAAGAGAGAAGAGGAAAAGAGAGAGAAGACGCGGCAAGCGAAAAATGAGGAAGGAGGAGGAGGAAGAGGAGAAAGAGGAGGAGGAGGAGAAAGAGGAGGAGGAGGAAGTGGAGGAGAAAGAGGAGGAGGAGGAGCTAGGAGGAGGAGGAGAAAGAGGAGGAGGAGAAGGCGGAGGAGGAAGAGGAGAAGGGTGCAGGATGGAGCACGAGAAGCAGAAGCAAAGGAGGAGGAGGAGGGAAAGGAGGAGACGAAATAGGAAGAAAAGGAGAAGGAAGAGGAGGAGGAGGAAGAGAAGTAATAGGAGGGAGGGAAGGATGAGGGAGGGAAGGATGAGGGAGGGAAGGATGAGAGAGGGAAGGATGAGGAGGGGAAGGATGAGGAGGGGAAGGGGGAGGAGGAGGAGGAGGAGGAGGAGGAGGAGGGAAGAGGAGGAGGAGGAGGAGGAAAGAGGAGGAGGAGTCTTTGAGAGGCGCAAAGTGATTGATTGAGTCGGACCGATTGACAAAGAAGACGAAGACGAAGACGAGGAGGAGGAGGAGGCGGAGGAGGAGGAGGAGGAGGAAGAGGAGGAGGAGGAGGAGGACATTGAAGTCTGTCCCTTTTATGTCACTGGAGATGGTCCTCCGGAGGGCCAAATCTGTTTTCATTCCTTCTGGAGGGCCACTATCTCAAGTCGCCATCTGCTCCCATCTGGACTCGCCTCGCTTCGCCTCGCTACGCCTCGCTTCGCCTCGCTTCGCCTCGCTTCCCCCAATTTTCGCCCCGCTTCGCCCCCATTTTGCTTCGCTTCGCCCCGCTTCGCCCCAATTTGCTTCGCTTCGCCCCGCTTTGCACCGCTTCGCCTCACTTCGCCTCGCCTCGCTTTAATCCCTACCATCACGACCAGCACCAACAACAACAAAACCGCAATTACCCACCACAATCACTTCCTCTTCCTCCTCATTCTTCTTCTTTCTTTCTCCTCCTCCTCTTCTTCCTCCTCATTCTCCTTCATTCTTCCTCCCCCTCCGCCTCTTCCACCTCATTCTTCTTCATTCTTTCTCTTCCTCCTCGTTCTTCTTCATTCTTCCTCCTCTTTCACCTCATTCTCTTCCTCCTCATTCTTCTTCATTCTTCCTCATCTCTTCCTCATTCTTCTTCATTCTTCCTCCTCCTCCTCCTCGGGATCTGTACCAGCTGGATCCTTGTGTGCAGCTGCCGCTGTCGTCAAGGAGCAGCTGGTCGTACCGCAGCGTCCTGCTGACGCCATCATCGTAAAGTCGTTGACGCTGCGTCGTCGTCGTCGTCATCGTTAGTCATCGTCAAGAGAAAGAGAGAGAGAGAGAGAGAGAGACAGAGGGGGGAGGGGAGGGAGAGAGAGAGAGAGAGAGGGGAGAGAGAGAGAGAGAGAGAGGGAGAGGGGAGAGAGGGGGAGAACGAAAGAGAGAGAGAGAGAGAAAGAGAGAGGGAGAGGGAGATATATAGAGAGAGCAGGGTGGGAAAGATGGAGAAAGAGACACTGAAAGAGAGGAGAGGGGGAGAGAGAGGGGGGGAGAGGGAGAGGGGGAGGGGGAGAGGGGGGAGGGAGGGGGAAAGGGGGCCAGATGGAGAAGAGAGCCTTGATGGTCGGCGGGGAGGAGGGTAAGGGGGAGGGAGAGGAGGAAGAGGATAAAGAGAAGATAAAAGAGGTGATGCGGGAAGGTGGAGAAATAAAGAGGCGGAGGGAAAGAAGGGCACAGAGGAGGAAGAGAGGAAGAGGAAGGGGAAAATAGTAGGAAGAGGACAAGAGGAAGAGAATCAGAAAGAGAAGGAAGAGTAGGAAGAGTAGGAGAAGTAGGAGAAAGATGTGAAGAAGGAAAAGGACGAGAAAGAGGAAGAGGAGGAAGAAGAGGAAGAGGAGGAATAGGAGGAGGAGGAGTAGGAGTAGGAGGAAGAGGAGGAGGAGTAGGAGGAAGAGGAGCAGGAAGAGGAGGAGGAGGAGGAAGAGGAGCAGGAAGAGGAGGAGGAAGAGGAGGAGGAGGAGGAGGAAGAGGAGCAGGAAGAGGAGGAAGAGGAGGAGCAGGAAGAGGAGGAGGAAGAAGAGGAGGAGCAGGAAGAGGAGGAGGAAGAAGAGGAGGAGCAGGAAGAGGAGGAGGTGCAGGAAGAAGAGGAGGAGGAGGAGGAGGAGGAGGAGCAGGAGGAGGAGGAGGAGGAGGAGGAGGAGGAGGGAAATATCCCATTGAGGATACATGGTCTCTTAGAATCCACATCTACGGAAACTGTGGAAACATAAAGCGGCGAATTTGCTGCGCATCGTGGGTGATGACGGCGTGCTCGAGACGAGGGGGGAAGAGGAGGGGAGAAGAGGGGGAGGAGGGTGGAGAGGGGGAGGGGGAGGGAGAGGAATGGGGGAAGAGGGGGAGGTGGAGAGGGGGAGGAGGGGGAGAGGGGGAGGAGGTGGAGAGGGGGAGGAGGTGGAGAGGGGGAGGAGGTGGAGAGGGGGAGGAGGTGGAGAGGGGGAGGAGGTGGAGAGGGGGAGGAGGTGGAGAGAGGGAGGGAGAGGAAAGGCGAAGAGGAGGAAGATGAAGAGGGAGGGGGAGGGAGAGGAGGGAGGAGGGGGAAGAGGGTGAGGGAGAGGAGGGGGAAAAGGAGGAGGGATGGAGAGGGGTAGGGTGGAAAAGGGGAGGGAGAGGGGTAGGGTGGAGAAGGAGAGGGGGAGGGGTAGGGTGGAGAAGGGGAGGGAGAGGAGTGGAGAGGAGGAGGATAGAGAGGGGGAGGCAGGGAAACGGGGAATGTAAGGCAGAGGGGAGGAGGAGGGAAGGAAGAAGGGGAGGGGAGGGGAGGGGGAGAGGAAAAGGCGACTGGACGGGTGAGGAAAAAGAGAGGGAAAAAGGGAAAAGAGAGGAAAAAAGGGAAGAGGGAGAGGGAGGAGTGGAAGAGGGGAGGGGGAGAGGGTGGTGGAGAGGAGAGGAAGAGGGAAGAGGAGAGGAAGAGGGAAGAGGAGAGGAAGAGGGAAGAAGAGAGGAAGAGGGAAGAGGAGAGGAAGAGGGAAGAGGAGAGGAAGAGGGAAGAGGAGAGGAGAAGGGAGAGAAAGA